>NW_022196900.1:82897471-82914008 GCF_008632895.1 Mastomys coucha | reverse complement strand
CTACAGATATATCCTTCCCCTGGGTGCAAGGCTCACCCTGCAGCTTCTGGCTGGCCTACAAGACTCAGAGCCAAGGATGCTGCCTAAAAAGCTAGGCTACAGACATAGCTCCAGGACCTCAGCCAATGAGGCTTTGTCAACTAGGAGCAGACATAGTATCCTGCATGGTCCTTGAGTCCTCCCAAGTTTCATGAACAGGACCCCCGTGAAGGGAGCAGCTCATATTCTGCTGGAGGATGGCTGTAGTATTTTCCAGGCCACAGCGTGGATGAATAATGCCCAACTTTCCAGGGACAGGTAGGTCAACCACAGTAGAGCCAAGGCAACACTCAGGGCTCTGTCTATCCCCAGTTGGCACCCCCATCAATGACAAGGGGCAAATGAGGCCAGAGGTCTTGGAACTCCTCAACACCCAGAGAACTGGCCTGGGAGCTGAGGTTGGCCCTAGTGAGAGCAAGTGGTCCCCCAAACATCTAAGCCAAGTCCAGCATGAAGGCACGGTCAGGAATCCGGATGCCAACAAGAGGAGTAAAGGGGTTCAGGTCTTTGTTGAGCTCCTCTGAGCATTCCATCACCAGGGTCACAGGTCCTGGGAACAGGTCTTCCAGGAGCTCCCTAGGTACTCTCATGACAGTACCTGCAGACGTCAGCCACGCAGCCCAGGCACACAGTTGGCAGCTTTGCCTCACTACGGCCTTTGAGGCAATACACAAAGCTCAGGGCCAACGAGTTGGGATCACCACCACGGGCGTCAGCAGCCCAGAGCACCTCGGTCTTTTGGCCTCCACAACCTCGATCTCCCCTAGCGGCAGCCATGCCCGCTGGCCTGTCACTCAGCCCCATGCCAGCTGCCGCCACCATGGTCCTCAGCCCCACACCCACACACAGCAGTAGCTGTCTTACTCTCTTACCCTTCCCCACTCCTCCACTCCCTTGAGACAGGGTCTCTTCACTGATCTAGGCTGATCACCAAGTACCAGCAACCCAGTCCTGGACTACAGCTCCTGACCACACAGGGCTTTGTGATCTGGGCTCTGAAGAATTGAACTTTGGTCCTCAGGCTTGCACAGCAAACCATTTTACCCACAGAACCAAGTACAAAGGACCAAGGTTCGTTCCCAGCACCCACAAGACAGCTTACAACCATCTGTAATTCCTGTTCCAAGGAATCTAATGCCTTCTTCTGGCCTCCGTGGGCACTGTATGTACCTATGGTGCACATTACATGCAAGCAAAACACCCACATACATAAAAATAAATATTTTAAAAATTAAGTTTGGGGCTGGCGAGACGGCTCAGAGGGTAAGAGCACTGACTGCTCTTCCGAAGGTCCTGAGTTCTGATCCCAGCAACCACATGGTGGCTCACAACCACCCCTAATGAGACCTGACGCCCTCTTCTGGTGCGTCTGAAGACAGCTACAGTGAATTACACCGGAACGAGCGGGGCTGGCAGAGGTCCTGAGTTCAATTCCCAGCAGCCACACACATGATGGCTCATGGCCATCTGTACAGCTACAGTGTACTCATTCACATAAAATAAATAAAATAAATCTTTTAAAAAAAAGTGTCTCAGGAAATCATGAGTCATCCAATAACTCATGGGTTAAAAAATTCATGCATTTGTGCATACATACAATTTAAAAAAAAAATTAAGTTTAAAAACTAGAAACTGCACTGGGCAGTGGTGGCACACGCCTTTAATCCCAGCACTTGGGAGGCAGAGGCAAGCAGTTCTGAGTTCGAGGCCAGCCTGGTCTACGGACAGCCAGGGCTATACAGAGAAACCCTGTCTCAAAAAACCAAAAACCAAAACAAAACAAAACAAAACAAAACAAAACAAAACCAAAAAACTACAAACTGCAACAATAAATGCACAATGAAACAAAGACTGAAGCAGTGGGCTGCTGGCTTTAGACTTGCCTTGCGATTCTTCACCTTGTTTTTTACAGCCGTCCTTATTGACTCTAAGGACTCTTCATCTTCCAGTGGAGAGTCATTTTCTTCCTCCAAACCTGTTTCAAAAAGATCACTATCTTCAAGGAGACAGCCACTGTCATTAAGCGGCCGGTCTGCATCTCCTTCCTAGACAATAAAGAAAATGCACAATGGAATCATTTCAAAGCCAAGCATCTCACAATACCATATGGTAATTTGAAGCAGAGAGCAAAAAGTCCACCTTTCATTCACACACAGCTGTCTCACATCTGGAACATTCTCACTGGCTCCTAACTCACACTTAGCCTTTGAAACCCAAGCTGTGATTTTTATATAACTACCCAATATTTACGTAGCAAACAGTAAATATGACTTGAAAAGTCAATTACTTATGGAGCAACTAATTTATAAAATTTGAAAATGGGCTAGAGAGATGGTTAAGAGCACTGACTGCTTTTCCAGGAGTCCTGAGTTCAATTCCCAGCAACCACATGGTGGCTCACAAACATCTGTAATGGGATCTGATGCCCTCTCCTGGTGTGTCTGAAGACAGCTACAGTGTACTCATAAAATAAATAAACTTTTAAAAAATAAAATAAAATAAAATTTGAGGATAATTTTTCTAGTTAACAAATGAACTTTTGATTGATACATGTGTTTTTAAAAATTCTCCCCTCAAAAGTCAACTGCATCCAAGGAACAGTAATGAAGAATTACTGTAAGGACACACCAGGAAACCTGTACCCCTTATTTCCTTCCAAATATGTTCCACTTATTTGGAAATATCCTTAAAGCATCTACAACGGCAAAGAGGATCAATAATTGCAAATTACATAACCATCACTCTTTATGCAGTCAATTTAAGGCTATATTTTGTGTGCAGAAACAATTATCAGAAATTAAAACCTATGTTTCTAAAATATCAACCTATCTGAACAATAAAGCCTAACTATTTTTCAGAATGTACTTCAACAAGTAGATACATAAAATATTCATCCCTACTCAAGGGTACATCCATTTAAAAAAAAAATGAAATTGGGTCGTTTGCAGACATGTTGATAGAACTAGAGGACACTATGTCAAGCTAGAAAGAGACACATCATATGGTCTCACACGTGGAATTAAAAAGTTGATCTTGGGCTGTTTCAGAGAATCTGGGTTCAGTTTCCAGCACCCTTACTTGGTGGCTCCCAACTGCCTGCAATTCTAGTTCCAGAGGATCTGACACCTCTGACCTCCACCATCCACATGGTGCACAGGCATAAACACATACACAAAAAAAAAAAAAAAAAAAAAAAAAAAAAAAAAAAAAAAAGCCAGGTGGTGGTGGCACACGCCTTTAATCCCAGCACTTGGGAGGCAGAGGCAGGCGGATTTCTGAGTTTGAGGCCAGTCTGGTCTACAGAGTGAGTTCCAGGACAGCCAGGGCTACACGGAGAAACCAAAAAGAAAAAAGAAAAGAAAAAGAGAAAAAAGAAATAGCCGGGCAGTGGTGGTGCAATGCTTTTAATCTCAGCACTTGGAAGGCAGAGGCAGGCGGATCTCTGTGAGTTTGAGGCCAGCCTGGTCTACAGAGTGGGTTCCAGGACAGCGAAGGCTCCATGGTGAGACCCTGATCAAAAATAACAACAACAGTTACAAAGAAAATGACAAAGGTCAGAAAATTTCAGCATACCTCACATCTTGCTTCCCTCTTTTTCAGTCTCCTGATTTTCTCCATTGTTCTCTCCTCTTTCTCCAGTCTTCTCTTGGATTTTGCTTTCCCTTCAGCTCCTTCTCTGTGGAGTGTTCTGGAGAGCGTTCTGTCGGTGGTGTCCACGGAATCTCCTGTCTGGGGGCTCGGCTCCAGGGAAGGGGTCTCTGGAGTCTCAGGACTCTCCCGACACACAGTCCCCTCCATGTTCCTCTCGTCGCTGTGAGCCAGAGCTCTGGAAATGCTTCTGCTCTTCTGGGTCTTTCCTGAGTGCGAGTTCTCCTTGTTCTCCTCCGCGCTGTCGTAGGCGGGTTTCTCCGGGGCATCGTCTCTGTCCTCAGACTCAGAATCACTGTCTTGGAACACTTTCCTGCTCTTTGGCTTCTTACTCACAAATATCTCTTCGTCAGAATCTGGAGGAAACGGTGGTTTTTTTAAAAGAAGGTACCCAACCACCCAATCCTTTGTCCTTCTTCCTATACTTAAAAATATATGTAATTACACATGTGATATATCACCTTGTGGGATTACACAACTACCATTAAGAACTCACTGTAGCAAAGCATCTCTAATAATATATTTAAAAAAACATTTCTGTGGCAAAACCTCTCTTGCTAAGAATTGTAATTATATACATTTATAATGTGTAAAGTTGTTCTAATCATCCTGGCAGGTGTTAGAAATCCTGTTCTATAATAATGAATGCACTCAGCCAGGCAATGAAGTAACTATTAGACATTTTATCTATTTTTATCTAAAAAATAACATATTATTTATTCCTGTTATATAACAGGAATGGATGTTCTTTAAAAATATATGTAAGCACTGTTTTTTTTTTAAATTTGTTATACAGAAAATAAGTAATAAAGGTGGGGTACTAACAATTTGATAAGTCAGGGAAATAGTGAGATTAATTGAAATCACTCACAACCCAGGACCCCAGTCTCTGTTCGTAAAATTAACATAACGTATATTACAAACCTCTTTCACTCACGGGCTCAAGCGTTTCAAAGCTGCCCTGTCCACTGTCTACGGGACTGTTTGCTTCTTCTTGTGAAAGGAGTTTTAGATCATTGACTTCCAGGTTAACCTAGAAGATGAGCATAAACTTAGCATTAACAAGGAGGAGACTGAGCTGAGTACTCATGGGTCCACAAAGCATATCTGATACCCATGAAGGTTAGGGGACATTGGATTCCCTGGAGCTGGAATTACAGATGGGTGTGAGCCACCACGTAGATGACTGGAACCAAATCCAAGTCCTCTGGAAGAACAGGAAGTGCTCTTATCTGATGAGTTATCATCCTAGCCCCTTTTTTAATTTTTAAAAATTGCATCTTCAGGCTGGGTAGTGGTGGCGCAACCCTTTAATCCCAGCACTTGGGAGGCAGGGGTAGGCAGATTTCTGAGTTCGAGGCCAGCCTGGTCTACAGAGTGAGTTCCAGGACATCCAGGGCTACACAGAGAAACCCTGTCTTGAAAAAAAAAAAAAATGCATCTTCAAGCTGGTGAGATGGTTCAGCGGGTAAGATAACTGACTGCTCTTCCAAAGATCCTGAGTTCAAATCCCAGCAACCACATGGTGGCTCACAACCACCCATAATGAGATTTGATGCCCTCTTCTGGTACATCTGAAGACAGCTACAATGTACTTATGTAAAATAATAATTTAATTTATTTTGTGCGTGTGTGAGTGTGTGTGTATGCATGTGTGTGTGTGTGTGTATAGGCACGTATGGAGAGGGAGTGATGTGCCAGAGGACAACCTACTGAAGTCTAATCTCTCCTACTAGGTGGGTCCTGGGGATAGAAGTCAAGTTGCCAGGCTTCACAAGTGTCTTTATTTATGAGCCACGCCACAGGTCCCACTGTGATAGTTACACACACACAAACACACAATCATGCAGTAATTGTGCTCACATACCATTCTTCTAACTTTGCCTCCCTGTCTCCCTGGGACCCTCCTGTCTCTCTGTCTTTCTGTCTGTCTCTCTCTGTCTCTGTCTCTCTTTTTAGTAAGAGTCAGCAAAAGTGTGGCTTATGAAGCCAGCCACCTTTTGTAAATAATGTTACTGAGATTAAGGCCTTTTGTTTTTTTAATCCGTGTGAGGCGAAAAGACAGGCTGGTGCACGATGAGATCCTGATTTCTAAGTCTGATATTTTGTTCAGTATCTGATCATGAAGACTTCATGTCAAAATAAGGCTTTCCTTTGGTGATTAGGTTTTCTGGTACCCCATTAAATCTGTACCCAATGCAACTATCTGGTCCTAGTCCTGGCTCCAGAAAAGAACACAGATCCCGGAAAAAAGTTTTCTATGGCCAAATTCCACTAGTGAGCAGTCAGCTACTAGAACAACGCCGCGACCCGGGCCAATGAAGCACTGTGAGCAAAGACAGTGGGCCCACGCGCGACACCCTCAGAAGTACCTTCCAGAACCAGAGTTCCAACTGCGTATAACCCTCACTCTGGGCTTATATAGAATCCCACCCCTCAACCTCCAGGGCAGGCTGGCCAAGGCCTCTTCCCTTTTTGTTTTTTCTGGTGCTGCTGTAAAAGGAGCTTGCGTGGCAGGAAACGCGCCAAAGAGCAAGGCGGGCTGCAGTGACAAGCTGAGGACCCGGCTGGGCAGACAGCAGCGCGCGCCGCCGACCCAGAAGCAGTGGGGACCGAGCGCGGGAAGCCAGATGGAGACCCTGGAGAGGCACCGGGACCTAGTCCAGTGGTCTCGGCGCGGTGTACGCCGGGAATTGTAGTCCTCCCGGCTCGGCGCTCCGGCCCTACTGGGTCGCCTGTCCCACCCGGCCCTCAGCGAGAGGCCTCCAAGGACGGGGACCGGAGCCTAAACTCACCTCAGAACCCACCTGGCCGGTCATGATTCCGGCCTCCCTGCCGCGTGGCTCCAGGAGAACGTGTCCCCAGTAACCTCGACTTGTCGGCTACAGCTCCCGCCGTCTCCAGCTCCGCAGCGAAGTTCCAGCTTTCGCGCCCAGACGCGGTACAGCATTCAACCTCGTCGGTTTGCACCAATCCGAGGGAAGATTTCCCTTCGAGGCCCCACCCCTACCGCTCTGCCAATCAGGAAGCGCCTCCTGCCGGGCCGGCAAACGTAATTTGCGTTGGTTTGGCGGGTTGCGGCTGCTCTTGTCAAGCAGATCTAGGAGTGGCTCTGGGGTGGCTAGGGGTTCTTGGGTGCAATGAGGTCCGGCGCTATGGCTTGGAAAGAAGGTATCTTGCGAATGGTGTTCTTAGACGTTTGATTTTTGTCTTAGTTCGATGGGTCGTACCGTATGCAATGAGAGGAGAGACAGTTCAATGCAGGAAGTGAACTGGGAAGAAGTTCCCAGGTATCTGGGCGTGTCCCACACCTGAATTTTTGCTGAGGGAGTCTGAGACCCCATTAGGGCTTTCTCCATCAGTTCGTCCCTGGAGTAATCCTAACCTATAGAGTTAATGGGTTTGCCTCTTTGGATCGATTCTCTGTCCTTTCTTTCCCGTGTTCTACAGACAGGCAAGACTAACTTCTCTGGACTGTATTGTCCCAGCTGACTTGCCTTTTGTCTTCTGTACCAAGTCAGTGGTAAAACTCCTTACAAAGTTATTGTAAAAAGACCAGTTGGCCCAGGGAAAGAAAGATCTGAGTATTTATTATCCTCCCCCCACCCAACCCTCCATCTATTCTGGTAGGGTGACCAACTCTGTCCAGTTTGCTTAGGACTTCCTCAAGTTTATTTAGCACGGAAAGCCTCACATCTCTAGAACCTCCTCAGAGGACACCGGGGATGATGGTCCCCTCTGACACTGGCCTCCCCTTTAAAGTTTCCAACCTTATCTGAATACACATTCAGATAAAAAGCAACTCCACTTCTCTATCACCTCTCAGCCCACTTCTGCACCCCTAAGGGTCTTGAGCTCGGGATGTAGCTCAGTAGAAGAGCTCTTGCTTAGCTTGCGTGAGGCCCTCCCTAGTAGTAATCTCCAGGCTTCCAAAAAATACAAAGAGTCCCATGGCTCAGCGGGTAAGAGCACTTGACTGCTCTTCCAAAGGTCCTGAGTTCGGCTCACAACCATCCGTAATGAGGTCGGACGCCCTCTTCTGGTGCGTCTGAAGACAGCTACAGTGTATTAAGCCCCAGCGAGCGGGCCGGAGCAAGGAGAGGTCCTGAGTTCAATTTCCCAGCAGCCACACACATGATGGCTCACGGCCATCTGTACAGCTACAGTGTACTCATACACATAAAATAAATAAAATAAACCTTTTTTTTAAAAAAAGAGTCCTGCGGGGCAGTGGTGGTGCATGCCTTTAATCCCAGCACTTGGGAGGCAGAGGCAAGTGGATTTCTGAGTTCAAGTCCAGCCTGGTCTACAGAGTGAGTTCCAGGACAGCCAGGGATACACAGAGAAACCCTGTCTCAAAAAAAAAAAAAAAAAAAAAAGCTCGGAACTGCTGGAGCCCATTGTCACATGCTCTTTATGATTTCGGGGTCACAGAGAGCACCCTCCAAAGTCCCCCTTTTCCTGCTCTGTTACCCCAACTATACTTCTGCCTAAAAAATTATTTCCAAGGGCTGGAACAACAGCTCAGAGGTTAAGATCACTGGTTGCTTTTCCAGAGGACCCTGGTTCAATTCCTATCACCAACATGGCAGCTCACTGTAACTCCAGTTCCAGGCAATCTGATACCCTTTTTTGGTCTCCATGGGCAACAGGCACGAATGTGGAGCACAGACATACATTCAAGCAAAACACCCTTAAACACCTAAATAAATAAAAATTAAAATTATGTTCATCTGTTAGTCTATACTTCTAAAATTAGGCACTTTGGATCTTAGCATAGCACACAGAATCAATATCTACAAATCCATTCTAGGCCAGCAAGATGGATCAGCAGGTGAAGGTGCTTGCTGCAGAGGCCTTGACCACCCTAGAGCCTAGGCCAGTTCTATCCCTAGAACCTACAGTGGAAGGAAAGAAGTGACTCCTCAAAGTTATCCTCTGACCTCCACATGGATGTCATATGCAGCACTAGCATACATCAGACATACACACAGACAAATAAATACATATTCTGAGATTACAAGTACATGAGAAAAATGGAACTTAACATGCTCATGCCATTCTCAAGTGTTCTGTTATGATTTGTTCCATGGAAATGAACAAAAACAGATGCTAAAGATTAAGAAAAGCTTGGAGAGATGCCCAAATTCTATTTTTGACTCTTTTGTTTTTTGTGGCTACCATGCTGAGAATCAAAATCAGGGCCTCATCCGTGCTAAATAAATGCTCTCCTTCCCTGATATGTCTCTAGATTTTTTTCTTCTTTTTACGAAAGAGAACCTATCATGTCACAGTTGTACTACAATTCTGTAGAATTTATTAACTGATTTAATCTAAAGGCATAGACCTGTGACACCACATTTATGGAGAAGCACTGCCATCTAGTGGTAGGTTTCAGTAATGTTAGTCTACTTTTTTTGAGGTACTTCCCCCCCCCTCTACACACATTTATTTTTTTATTGGTGGAGGGAAGGACATGCCCCAACACACACACACACACACACACACACACACACACACACACACACACTCTTATTTTTTTTTTATTGGTGGCGGGAAAGACATGCCCTGGCCCTGATAACAACCTGTAGGGATCGGTATTCTCCTTCTAGCACGTGGAGTCTGGGACTCAAACCTTCTGAAGCTGGAGTTAGGAGTAATTGTAAATCCCCAGACAGAGGTGAGAGCGGCAAGCAGTTCTCAGCCTCTAAGTTATCTTTTCAGCATCTTCCTCATTACCCTACTCTTCTTGTCTGAAGCCACGTACAGAAGGCTTGGGATGTGGCTGAGTAGCAGAGTCGCTGTAAGATTGCTCGAAGAGTTATTCAGACTTGCCCATAAATATTCCATTTGGTAGAATTTCAAATTTGGTAACTTAATTTCAAACAACTTTAGAAAGATAGATGATAGATAGATAGATAGATAGATAGATAGATAGATAGATAGAAGGAAAGAAGGAAAAGGAATGAAAATGAAAAAAAAAGGGGGCCTGGAGAGATGGCTCAGTGGTTAAGAGAACTGACTGTTCTTCCAGAGGTTCTGAGTTCAAGTCCCAGCAACCACATGGTGGCTCACAACCATCTGTAATGGGATCAGATGTCCTCTTCTGGTGTTTGAAGACAGCAACAGTGTATTCATATGCCTTAAAAAAAAAACTTAAAAAAAAAAAACTTAAAGACCTGAAACATCGAGTAGATGCTTAATTGTTGAATGAGTGATTAAAATATCATACAAAAAAGCAAAAAATGACCAGGGTAAGTCAGCATACAAACTGGATATTTTCTGTGCAGAGAGGCTCCTATGCCACAACTTTGTCCAACCTAAAGTACTTACAAAGACTCACCTGCTCATTCAATAGCACCTACTTTAAGCCTACAATAGACATGAAGCATACAAAGACACATAAGAATCAGTTTGTTCTCAGAGAACCTCCTACTGCCAGTTGGAGACAGGCGAGCAAGCAAGTATATGCAGTATGTAAATGTGTGCAAGAGATTGTGGAGAGCTGGAGGGAGAAGCAACTATAGCTGGCGACAGACTATGGCTGGGCCAAGTCAGGGAAAATGACTCACTTTGCCTCTGGCTGGCATGCCTTCCATGTATGTGCAGGGGCTTGATAAAGCATGTTGTGTTTGGGGAACTAAAAGTAGGTCACTGTGGCTTGAGCACAGGGTGTGGATGTGGGGATGGAGGAGGTACCAAAATGAAGGCTGCTAGTTATAGGAGGAACAAAATGTCTGGAATGTTCTACTCAGAATTTAAACAAAATAAACAGGGGAGTTTGGGAGTGGGGGTAGAAATGGTTAAGGATAGTGATACAATCAGATGTGTATGCCTGAGAAAGATTACTCTAGCAGTGTGTGAAAGGTGAATGGAAAGGGGATTAGATCGGAGGCAGAGAGACCACTTGTCTCTGGGAGATTACAGGAACTTGAACTAGGTCAATGATAGCAACAATGGAAGAGAGATGGACTGGAAAAAGAGGCAGTTAATAGTGCTTGTTGGATAGTTACCTTTGAGGGATGAGAGTCGAAATGACTCCAGGGACAGACCACGATACTACCCACCAAAACTGAGGATGCACGTCACCAAGTAAAAATTCACTCATCAGGGGCTGGAGAGATGGCTCAGCTGTTAACAGCACTGGCTGCTTGTCCCAAGGTCCAGAGTTCCATTCCCAGCATCCACATGGTGGCTCACTACCATCTGTGATGGGATCTGATGCCCTCTTCTTGTGCATCTAAAGATAGCTACAGTGTACTCATATACATTAAATAAATAAATAGATAGATAGATAGATAGATAGATAGATCTTTTTTAAAAAATCCACTCATCACTCAGGAGGTCTATGGAAGGGAGAGAGTGGGTCTGAGGCCAGGGGAGGAAGGGAAATAGGGACAGAAAGGCAGAGAAAGCAAAGGAGGATTTGAAATGTAGCGTGGGTGCTAGAATGCTTGCTGAGCACGCCCAAGGCCACAGAAACGGGATGGTGCACACATCTGCTATCCTAGCACCAAGGAGAGCCTTCACTCAGCAGCTTTTTGTGCCCGACTCACTTATTGCCCTTACTATTCTATCTCTTCCCTGGTTCCCTACCCAAGAATACATGTAACAGAAGTTCCTCTGCCCTGGATGGGTTCTTTTTTCTCTGGTGTTTTTATATCAACACAAAGATTTATTGAGACATTAGTACCCCTAGCACTTGATCGACCAATATACATCAGTCTGGACTTGAGAGAGGGCTTAGCAGTTAAGGGCACTTGCTGCTCTTGTACAACAGAATTCAGTTCCCAGCTCACACATCAGGTGGCACGTAACTGCCTTTAACTCCAGTCTTAGGTGATCTGACACCCTCTTTTGTCTTCCTTGGGCACATACACACACACACACACACACACACACACACACACACACACACACAGAGAGAGAGAGAGAGAGACAGAGAGACAGAGAAAGAGACTATAGCTTTTAAATGTATTTATGTATATAGGTCACGTATTCTATGCATATTCACATATTATGTATATAATAGCTAATCATATATATGTATACTTTGATCATATAAGCCTTAGCCAATGTAGGGAGACTTATCCAGGTATATATGCTTGAGGAAAAGAATTTTACCACAGAAGGAAGAGGAGTGCTGGTACATTTCTACATTCCGTTCAATTTTAGCACCTACTTTATAGGTTGATTAATTCCTAAGCCCTTTCAGATATGTGAGATAGCTAAAGTTTGTTTGGAAGGTTACAGCTAGCAAGGGATAGATAATACTGGAAAGACTAATGCTATGCCCACCATTGGCCTAAAGGATGATTTTACTAGAGTATCAACTAGTAAATCCGGAAATTTCTCATGGCTGTCATCATGATGAAGATGTGGTTGGCATTTGGTGGGGGAGGCCAGTTTGCTAAATGTCAGTGAGAAACGTTCAAATAGGCAAAGAGGAAGAGGAGAGGAATGATGTAGGCAAGGAGAGTGGAATGAACAAAGGTGTGGAGGTAGGAAGGACCCAGAGGGTTAGGGAACTATTCAAGGAATGACTGTGGGAAGAGTGGGTGATTATGATGGGGAAGGAGACAGTGAATGAGACAGAAAGGTTAAATCCAACTCACTAGCACTCTGCAGTGTTATTGGAGCCTGAGTGTCTGCTAGAACCAAGTCATCTTTCTTTGCGGATGGAATATGCACACACAACTGTAGATTAGGGAGCATTGGATGGGCAAGGCCAAGGTTGATATGGACCATCCAGACTCAGTCAGTGAGCCTCCAGATGAATGAACAAAACAAAACAAAAAGAGAAGAAAAGGAAAGGAAGAAAGAAAGGAAGGAAGGAAGAAATCAGCTTGTCCTGACTTATCACATAACAGAATTCCAAAGAAAGCATTACCATTTCTAGCATTTGTTTAAATAGAATAACAAATTACACACAAGCCGGGTGTGGTGGAGCACGCCTTTAATCCCAGCACTTGGGAGGCAGAGGCAGGTGGATTTCTGAGTTCGAGGCCAGCCTGTTCTACAGAGTGAGTTCCAGGACAGCCAAGGCTACGCAGAGAAACCCTATCTCGAAAAACAAAAAAACAACAACAAAAAAAATTATACACAACATAAAATGTCATATATTTATACATGTTTTGTATATGTGCAAACCATAGTGTTTTAATGTATATTAAAGTTGGACATGTGTGTGTTAGCTATCTTTAACGTAAACTCAAGTGATCTAATTGGTTTGAATCTACTTGAAACAGAAGATGGCTTCATTCACATAACAAGTTGGTTCTCAGTGGTATTAAATGCTCAACCAAATTAAACCCACCTGAAGAAAGAGAAATCAGGTTGAGTCACATTGACTGATGCAATGCTTTATGAAGTTGAATTTGCTTCAGTCTGGGCCGGGAAGGGACACACTGGATCCAGGGACATGGGAGAGTAAAATGTCCCTGTCCCTGCTGTGATATCTCTAGCGGCAAACTGGAGATGATGGTGGTAACTACATCATAGCCCCGTTGAAGATTATAAAGTTAGTATGCAATTACTTTGTTTTACAAGCGGACAGTAAGTATTTAGAGCTGTGTATGGCGGCTCATAATCTGTGCACTGTAATCTGAGCACTCAGGAGATGGAGGCAGGAGAATCGGGAGTTCAAGGTCATGCTCAGCTTCATATCTACTTTGAAGCTATCCTAGGCTACATGAAATGCTGTTCTAAGAAAACAAAAAAAACAGTGGGACTGACTGGGGATGTAGCTCAGTTGGTAGAGTGCCCACCTACCATACACAAGACACCATGTTCAAAACCTCAGTACAGCTTTAAAAAAAAACAAAACAAAACTGAAAAGGCCTGGTGGGCTGAGTCACTGAGCATGCATATTAAACGAGGGTCACTGATTCCCAACGTTGGTGAAACAGAAGAGGAGGGAGAGAAGGAAAACCAGCTGGCAGATAGCTTAATAAAGTGGGCCTGAGGCCAATCTTCAGAACCTATGTGGATAAAAGGGAAGGGGGCAACATGTGTGATTCCAGGACTGCAGGGCTGGGGCGTGAGAGACAGAGACAGGCAAATCCAGACTAGTGAAAGAGCCTTTAAAAGCAAGATGGACATCTCCTGAGAAGCAACACCCGAGGTTGCCCTCTGGCCTCTATATGCACACATATGTGCATGTGATTGTACAAGGGGGGAACATGCACACATGTGTGCACACACATACACATTAAGTACTTAGAGTAGTACTATTTTGCAATGAAAGTGTTTTCAGTTGTTCTTAGCGTCAGCTTTGTAAGAAACACTAGGATTGGGTGGCACCTTCTGGGGACCTCTCTGCACTATAGAGACCTTATTCTGCTCAATAAAATCTTGCTTGCTTGTCCTCTAGAGAAGGAGGGAAGAAGGGAGACACAGAGAGAGAGAGAGAGAGAGAAAGAGACTGAAAAAGAAACTCATAAAATTTGTGACCTAAATCACCCTTAGCCATGCCACAAGGATGCACTCAGTCCAAAGTGCATCCTAACTTTAGAGGACTTAATAGAGTTGTGCATACTGTCCAGCATGAAGTCCTGTGTGACCCACAGACTTGATAGCACGGAGGAGTCAGCTTGAGTTGGCTCCTTGGAAAAAGGGAGATGCCCATATACTCAGATAGCTGGCAAAGAGCATATGTCCTATGCAAAAGTTCTTCTGGCTCGCTTTTAGCTTTTGGGGCAAGGAGTGGGGGGAAGGGAACTCCAGACATACCAGGATCTCCAAGGGGTCTACAGAGAAGATGATTTCCCCTGAAATTCTGTTCCCGGAGCTGATAAATCTGCTAAGGGGCCACAGGATGCGGGATAAGGAGGAAAGCAGTGGCTTTGAATGTACACGTTTATCTCGTCTTCTTCCTGGAGTTTCTCGAAAGCAAGAGCAGGCAAATAACACCGTGGAGTAAATCCACGAGGATAGCGAGTGGGAGAGGAACCTCAGAGGGATGGTGGGAAGCCAGGAAGCCGTGCTGAGAAAGCATGTGGACCTAATGCCGATGTCTCTCCCTGCCCCGGAACTACAGCTCAGTCCCAATACCAGAGGCCTAGAAACCCAAGTAGAAAGACCCCAGGGGTAGGATGGGTCAGAGACAAGAGCTTTGGTAGGAAGCACCTCAGATCCTGTGGCTCTGATGGTTTATTTAGAACAAGGAAAAGAGGGGAGGGGATTGGAAACACGACCTCCGTTCTTTGTCCTTTCCCAGGTCGGCCCCCACAGACTCCCTTCGTGAGTTGTTGAAATGGTGAATGCTCTGTAAAACTGAACATCCTTAGAAAAACGAAGCTCTTATTATGAAAGACCATCAACTTCCTCCGCCCCTCCCAACCCCTTCCCATTTTGATATCTTACTATGTATTACAAGCTGGCCTTGAACTCATCATCTTCTGTGTCCTACTTGAAAATGTTGGAAGGTCAGGTCTGTGCCTCCCGGCCAGTTTCCAGTCAACTTTTATTTTTATTATTATTTTTATTTGTTTGTTGGTTGGTTGGTTGGTTTTTCCAAGACAGGGTTTCTCTGTCCTGGAACTCACTCTATAGACTAGGCTGACCTCGAACTCAGAAATCCACCTGCCTCTGCCTCCTAAGTGCTAGAATTAAAGGCGTGCACCACCACTGCCTAGCTATTTTTTATTTTTGTTTATGGATATGCACGTGTCTAGGTGTGGGTTTGTGCACACTCATGCAATGCCCAAAAAAGCCAGAAGATGGCATCAGATTCCCCTGGAGTTGGAGTTAACCTGTAATTGCATCCCTGGGGAGGGAGAGCCACATTTGAGGCAGTCCTGGGCCATATTGCACATTACTGCCTGACATGAAGGAAGAAGGAGGTGGGCTATTTATACACAGACTCCAGAGAGTTTTTTTTTTCTATACATTTTAATCCCTGGTACTTCAGGTCTAAGGTTGGAACTGTTGGAGAGGCTTTTCTTTATCCTTCTGAGAAAGCCCTCAGGCACAGAGAGGCAGATCCTGGACAGCACTGAAATCTTGAAATCCTTCTTAAGGCCTCTCCTCTTTTCATATGCCAAATTCAGCTCATCAGCAAATCCCGACAGTTCTGTTTTCAAAACCCAGCCGGAATCGTAGCTCTACCCTTTCACCCAGACCACTGTGATCACTCTCCTGGGTCATTGTGTGACCTGCTTCGTCAGCTTCCTGGTTTTGCTCTTGTTTATCATATTGGTTCACTAGAGCTGCCATAACAAGATGGTACAAGCAGCACAAGTGAACTACCGCACAGTGCCGGAGGCTAGCGGTCTGAGATCAAGTCAGGTCACACTTCCTTAGAGAACTGGCAAGCAAGCCTCCTGGGCCTCTGCCTAGTTTGTAGGCTCACCTGTGTGCTCTGTTTCCAACGCTGCCATCTTATTCCTCTCCTCCTTTTTATTTACTTCGTTTTACTTGTTTTGTTATTGTTTGTTTGCTTTGAGACAGGGTTTCACTATGTAGCTCATGCAGCTCTGGCTGTCCTTGAACTCACTCGATAGAGCAGGCTGTCCTCAAACGCAGAGACCCACCTGCCTGCCTCTGCCTTCGGAATGCTGGGATTAAAAGTGTGTGCCACCACATCTGGAAAACTTTCTTCTTTTTATAAGGATGTCAGTCATACTGGATTAGGACTCATCCTAATGATGAATTCTAATAATTGGCTATTTCTGCAAAGACTATTTCCAGATAAAAATGTGTTTGGTGCTTCTAGGGCCTAGGAGTTTAACTTATCTTTTATAAGGAATACTAGCCAGCACATCACACTCGGCCCATTTCCATAGTCTAGTCTCTCTCTCTCCCTTCCTCTTTTTTCTTTCTTTCTTTCTCTTTCTTTCTTTTTTTTTTT
>NW_022196900.1:82892217-82897195 GCF_008632895.1 Mastomys coucha | reverse complement strand
TTTCTCTGTGTAGCCCTGGCTGTCCTGGAACTCACTCTGTAGACCAGGCTAGCCTCAAACTCAGAAAACCACTTGCCTCTGCCTCCCAAGTGCTGGGATTAATCTGTCTTTCTTTCTTTCTTCCTTCTTTTCTTTCTTTCTTTCTTTCTATGTGTATATGTGTGTGAGTGCACAAGTTTATGTATACCACATGCATATAAGTCCCCATGGAAATAAGAGGGCATCAGATCCCCTGCCTGAAGTTACAAGCAGTTGGGAGTCACCTGATTTGGGTGCTGGGACCCAAGCCAAGGTTTTCTGCAAGATCAGTTAGCTCTCTTAACTGAAGAGCCATCTCGCCAACACTTCACACTGTTTTTGTTTGTTTGTTTGTTTGTTTTGAGACAGGTTTCATGTAGCTCAGTCTAATTCTCAACTTACTATGTATTTAGGTGACCTTGAACTTCAGATCTTGCTGCCTCTGCCTCCCAAGTGTTGGGATTGCAGGCATGCGCCCCAACATACCCAGTTTTGGCAATTCTGGAAGTCAAATCCAGAGCTTTGAGCACGCTAGGCTCTACCAACTAAGCCACACCTCCAACCCCTATTTTGATCCTTTCTTTTTTGTTGTTTGTTTGTTTGGAGACAGGGTTTCTCTGTATAACCCTGACTGTGCTGGAACTCACTCTGTAGACCAGGCTGGCCTCGAACTCAGAAATCCGCCTGTCTGTGCCTCCCAAGTGCTGGGATTAAAGGTGTGTGCCACTACTGCCCTGCTTCTTTTGATCCTTTCAAGAACAAGTGGTATTTTGTTTTGGTTTGGGTTTATGTTTAAATAGTCCCAATGATTCAGAGGAAAAATCTAAAGTCCTAAACTGGTCTACAACTCCCTTATTGTCTGCCTGCGTATCATCTCTTTTCTGACTTTGTCCCTCACTCTCCTCACTCAGTCAGGTTCAGTCCTAGCTTTGTTGCTCCCTGCCACCCTGTGATGATGCTCTCAGAGGACTGAGCGTGTGCATTCGGTGAGGATGCTCTCAGCTCTTTTCTCTCCTTTTCTGCCTCAGTGAGCAGCCAAGCTCATATTTCCCATTTTGGAGATTTGAAGATAATCCTCAGGGAGATTAACTAACCCAAGAGAAAGCCCATACGTGTAGCAGCTCGGTTGGAGCAGTTCTTGCCTAGCATGCACGGTACCTGGTTCTTGCCTGGCATGCACAGTGCCTGGGGTTCGATCTCCAGCATGGAATAAATTAGGTGTGGCAGTGGCATATGGTTATAATGTACCAGCAGTGTAGAGGCAGAGACAAGAGGGTTAAAAATGCAAGATCATCCTTAACCACATAGTGAGTTCCAAACCACCCCGTATTACATGAGACCCTGTCTCAATAGTAAAAGAAAATAAAAATAAATGAGTTAAAATAAAAAAAAAAAAAGAAACCCGCAGGGCTTAAGATTTCTTAGCATGAAAGAGTTCACCAAGTGCATGATGACTAAAAAAGAAATCTACGGACAGGTACATTATTTTGAAATTCCAGCATACCAGATATAAAGAGAAGCTTCTATAAAAAGTTCCAGAGAGAAAAATAGGTCACATACAAAGCATCAAGAATCAGAGTGGATTTAGTTTTCTCTGCAGATAACCGAGGACATAAAGGAACGGTGTTCTTAAGAAGATTTATGTTAACCTAGAATTCCATACCCAAATAACTTTTGACCAAGCATGAGAATAGAATAAGCATGCTGAGGTGGAGACTCTGAGACATCCTAACTTTAATTGCCAGGGTTGGAAGATGAAGAGGCCGAAAGGTGGAAAAGGTCCACAAGCCGGCGACCCCAAGGTAGAGAGCAAACCACATCTCGGGGAGATGGCTCAGTGGCTAAGAGCACTGCTGCTCTTTCTGAGGACCTGGGTTCAATTCCCAGCACCCACATGATGGCTCACATCCTTCTGTAACCCTGTCCAAGGGAGCTGATGCCCTCTACTAACCTCTGTAGGCACTAGACAAGGGCACGAGTCAGACGTGTATATGTAAGCAAAACAGGCATGTACATAAAATAAGTAAATCTTGAAAAATATTAAAGATTTCATATTCTTGAATGTGTGTCAAAATCAGGACTGAAATCCTACCTTGATCCCTTTGGTGCACCACACCCTGGTCACAACTCAACCAATCCAGAAACAACAGTTGCTTCTGGTGAACTGCACTGCTGTCCCCTGCTTAGTGTAACCTTACCTCTCTAATACAACAGCTATGCTTTCTTTCCATAGATTTTCATTTTTTAAAAATGCTTTTAGTTTGTTTTTTTTTTTAATTATTGAATTTTTAGGACCTCTGCTTGCTCCAGTCAACCCTACTTGCTCTGGTCAGCCCCGCTTGCTCAATCCCTGCTTGCTCTGGCCCAAAGATTCACTTATTATACACAAGTACACTGTAGCTGACTTCTGACAGCTATGGGTGGTTGTGAGCCACCATGTGGTTGTTGGGATTTGAACTCAGGACCTTCGGAAGAGCAGTCAGTGCTCTTACCCGCTGAGCCATCTCGCCAGCCCCTGCTTTTAGTTTTGACCTAGCAGATGTATTTTGGACTGCTAAATTGGCCCTGTTGCTGGCATTTGTGGGCTGGCTTCCCAAGGACTGGTTCTTTTGTCAAATGTCAGCAATAGCAAACAAAACAAAACAAAAACCCAACCTCTTTAATTCGGGAGTGCAGTCTCAGGAGAGCTTTGTCTTAATTTCCAAATAAAACCCCATTCATCATATACCTGCCTGTGGGTACTACAGTGCTCATGCGGAAGCCAAAGGACAACTTGAAGAAGTCCATTCACTTCTACTGTGTGGATTTTGGCGATCAAACTCTGGTTGCAAGGCTTGGCAGCAAGCCCCTTTACGCTCTGAGTCATCTTGCCAGCCCAAGTACTAACAGAAAAGATAGAGTCTTCTGGGACACGTGATATGAAAGAAAATAATCATTGCTCTGATACGTTTGATGGATTAAAGAGGTATTATAAAGACTGTGAGTTTACTAAAATGATACCAAAAAATGGCTAGTTTTTCTGTTAAATGGACGTTCACTTCAATATATTTCCAATAGCTGGAGTTGGGTCAGGAGTTTCCAGGTTCTTGGTCTCTTATTCAAGGAGTTGAAATAAACTCACATAAATTTGCAATGCTCCAAAGGAAACATTATTTAAAGCAAGGCACCTGGGCTTGGTGGCATATGACTTTAATCCTATCGCTTGAGAGCCAATGGCGGCAGACAGATCGCTGTGAGTTAGAGACTAGCTATGTGATGACATCTTCCTGTCTCAGAGAGAGAGAGAAAGAGGGAGGGAGAGGGAGAAGGAGAGGGAGAAGGAGAGGGAGAGGGAGAGGGAGTGGGAGAGGGAGGGAGGGAGAGCAGAAGAGATCAGAACACACATCGAGGGAGCAATGGGTCGCATGAGTAAAGCCCTGACTCAGGGCTTCCTTTTATAGGACTTAAGTTCTGAAGAGAAGCAGGAAGCTGGTTACTAAGGGGCATGGTGAGTAGTTCTGTTTTGGTTAATAGATTTGGTTATATAATCATTTTCTGCTGCACCTGTCCCTTCCCACAATGCATTTTATTTTAATCGTATGCATGCTTAGCTATGTATAGGCATAAAGTGCTAAATAGGGGATCCTCCCTAAAAGTTTACTTGAGGTCAGAATCAGCTCGGGGTAGCCTGACTTTTCCCTTTTTCCTACGGGTTGCTTCATAGGCTACAGAGTGAGCGTGATGGTTGTATATGCGTGGCCCAGGGAGTGGCGCTATTAGGAGGGGTAGCCTTGTTGGAATAGGTGTGTCCCTGGGAGCATGGGCTTTAATACCCTCATCCTAGCTGCCTGGAAGCCATTCTGCTAGCTGCCTTCGGAACGAAGGGTAGAACTCTCAGCTTCTCCAGCTCCATGTCTGCTTGCACACTGCCATGCTCCTGCCTTGATGATAATGGACTGAACCTCTGAGCTTGTAAGCCAGTCCCAATTAAATGTTGTCTCTTATAAGAGTTGCCTTGGTAGCTGTTTCTGTTCAGAGCAGTAAAACTCTAACTAAGACAGTGAGTTTGAAGCCAGTTCAGGCTACATAAAACCTTGTCTTAAAAATAGAAAAGAAGAGCCGGGCGGTGGTGGCGCATGCTTTTAATCCCAGCACTTGGGAGGCAGAGGCAGGCAGATTTCTGAGTTTGAGGCCAGCCTGGTCTACAGAGTGAGTTCCAGGACAGCCAGGGCTATACAGAGAAACCCTGTCTCAAAAAACAACAAGGAAAAAAAAAGAAAGAGAAAAAGAAAAGAAAGAAAGAAAGAAAGAAAGAAAGAAAGAAAGAAAGAAAGAAAGAAAGAAAGAAAGAAAAGAAGGGGCCAGAGACAGCTCAGTCAGCAAAGTGTTAAACACAAAGACACAGGTCTAATCCTTATAGTCTATGTAAAAGAACGCATGGTAGCACACACTTGTAATCCCAGGCCTGGGAAGGTACTGAGAGCCAATCAATCCATGGGACTCACCAGCCAGCCAACCTAGCTTACTTGGCAAATTCCAAGCCAGCAAAAGACCCTCTCAAAATACTGATGTGTGGCACCAGAGGAATGACACCTGAGGCTATTCTCTGACTTCACACACACACACACACACACACACACACACACACACACACACACACATCAACACATACATGCACTCACACATAGGCACACATGGACACTCATACCATAAGAAGAAAAGAAGTAAAAGAATTAGAGCCCTTAAAAATCGCCAGTGGGCCACCAAGTAACACTGTCAACAAATTTAACATAGAATGATCATATAAGCTGGCAGCCGTGTCACTGCTAGCTATACATCTTAAAAGAACTGAAAATTTATGATCACATAAAAAACTTGTGTATGAATGTTCAGCACTGTATTATAGCCAGTGGATAAATAAAATGTGGTAGCGGAAGGCTGGCAAGATTGGTAGGTGTGTTTTTTTTTTTTTTTTTTTTTT
>NW_022196900.1:82889736-82891711 GCF_008632895.1 Mastomys coucha | reverse complement strand
AGAAATCCGCCTGCCTCTGCCTCCCAAGTGCTGGGATTAAAGGTGTGCGCCACCACCGCCCGGCCTTGGTCGGTGGTTTAAGCCACCTGCCAGCAAAGGTGATGATCTGAGTTGGACCCCTGGAACCTATCTGGCTCCAATACCCTCAGGCTGTCTTTTGACCTGCCTATGCATGCTGTGGCATGTGTGCACATACAAATCACCCCCAAATAAACGAATGTCTATCTCAGGCTCCTTCTTTTCTTTTTTAAGACAAGGTCTTATGTCGCTTTAATTGACTTCAAACTCACTGTCTTAGAGTCTTAATGCTGTGAACAGAAAACATGTTTTTTGCTTTTTTTATGTGTCTGTGTCTGTGCCTGTGCCTGTGCCTGTGTATGCCACATGCATGTGGGTGTCCACAGGGGACCAGAAGAGGGTGTTGGATTCCTTGGAGCTGGAGTTATAGGTAGTTGTGAACCAGCCCACATGGATGCTGGGAACTGAACTCTGGTTCTCTGGAAGAACAGCCAGTCCTCTCAATTGCCTAACCATCTCTCCAGCTGCTGTAGTTAAGTTTTAAATGTGGTATATATGTATCCATAGCTATAAAAAACAGTGAAGTGTCGATTCATGCTACTGCATAGATTAACTTTGAAAATATGCTGAGTGAAAGAAATCAGATATAAAAGGCCACATATTCTATGCTTTCTTTTATATGAAATGGCCAGAATATGAAAACCCATGGAGACAAAAGGTAGAGTCCTGGTTTCCAGGGGCTAATGTGGAGGAATGTACAGTGAGTGCCAGTGAAGCTTCCTTTTGGGGTGATGAAAACAATCCTGGAGCCTGGCGGTAGTAGCACACACCTTTAATCCCTGTGCTCGGGAGGCGGAGGCAGGTGGATTTCTGAATTCGTCCAGCCTGGTCTACAGAGTGAGGTCCAGGACAGCCAGGGCTATACAGAGAAACCCTGTCTCAAAAAACCAAAAACCAAAAACCAAAAAAACAAAAAAAAGAAAACATCCTGGAATTCTTCAGTAGAGATGATTACATTTCATGAGTACACAAAAAGCCTTTGAATTGTAACTTTTAAGATGGTAAATTTTGCCAGGCAGTGGTGGTGCACACCTTTAATCCTAGCATTTGGAAGGTAGAGGCAGGCAGATTTCTGAGTTTGAGGCCAGCCTGGTCTAAGAATGAGTTCCAGGACAGCCAGGGCTACCCAGAGAAACCCTGTCTCAAAACAAAACAAAACAAAACAAAAAAGATGGAAAAAGATGGTAAGTTTTATCCAGGCATGATAGCACATGCCTTTAATCCTTTAATCCCAGAGGCAGAAGCACATCTCTGTGAGATCCAGGCTGGCCTGGTTTGTATAGTAACTTCCTCCAGGTTAGCCAGATCCACATAGTGAGACTCTGTGGAAGGTAAATTTTACAGTAGAAGAATTTTTATCTCGGGGCCAGAGAGATGGCTAAAGCTTGCAATCAAACCTGATGATTTGAGTTGGATTTCTGAAAGCCCCCAAGGTCTGACCTCCACAGGAACACCACACATGCATACTCACATAAACACGCACACATTTATAAATAAACAAATGCAAATTTTAGAGGAACTTATCTCTAACTTAAGACTTGGGGAAAGAGCAGAGCTGCTCTGGATTGGGAGGAGTATGTGGTACAGTGCTGCATCTGGGTGGCTCTGGAGAGCTGCTGTCCTGTTCAGAGCTTGTCCCACTTTGGCTTCCTGTCACTGTGATAAAAATTGTGACTAAGAACACCTGGGTGAGGTTATTTGGCTCCCACATCCTGATCACTGTTGATCACTGGAGAAGTCAGGGCAGGAGTTCAAGGAGGAACAGAGGCAGGAACCATGAAGGAAAGTTGCATACTGGCTTGGCCTCTCCACCTTTCTCGTTTGGCTTTGTTTATTTGTTTTTGTTTTTTTTTTTGTTTTTTGTTTTGTTTTTTTTTTTTTTTTTTTTTTTTTTTTT
>NW_022196900.1:82886727-82889726 GCF_008632895.1 Mastomys coucha | reverse complement strand
TTTTGAGACAGGGTTCCTCTGTGTAACCCTGGCTGTCCTGGAACTCACTCTGTAGACCAGGCTGGCCTCCAACTCAGAAATCCTGCCTGCCTCTGCCTCCCAAGTGCTGGGATTAAAGGTGTGTGCCACCACTGCCTGGCTCTCATTCATCTTTCTTAGGCAGCCCCTTTGGCTAGGCCCTTCTACATCAGTCTCTAATCAAGAACATGCCCTACTGACTCTCCCACAGGCCAGTCTAAGAGGGGTGTTTTCTCCATTGAGGTCCCCTCTTCCCAGATGACTATGCATCCAGCTGACAAATCTAATCAGCACAATGTGGGTGGGTACCTGCTCCCATCAGTTGGAATGGATCCACTTTAATTTCTACTTAAGTTCACTTGTTTAAAAGCTGGGCGTGATGGTACATGTCTGTAATCCTAGCACCCTGGAAGCTGAGGATAGTGCAGCCCAGGCTATAGAGAGAGGCCGTGTCTCAAAAACATAAAATAAAAGAAAAAGTTTTAAGGGGGCTGGAGAGATGGCTCAGCGGTTAAGAGCACTGACTGCTCTTCCGGAGGTCCTGAGTTCAACTCCCAGCAACCACATGATGGCTCACAACCATCTGTAAAGGGATCTGATGCCCTCTTCTGGTGTTTCTGAAGATAGCTAAAGTGTACTCATATACATAAAATAAATAAATAAATCTTTAAAAAAAATTTTTTTTTGTTTGAATTGAGAGGTTCAACTACCTACTGCCATCGGTCATCTGCAAAGAAGTCCCTTCTCAATGTGCAAGCCATGGGGTCTCAGAAGAGCTGGTAGGAAGACAGCTGTGGCATCAGAGTATGGACAGATCAGAAGCAGAGACAAGGTTGGAGTGTCCCAAAGTGGACTGGTGGCTAGAGACGGAGCTTGAGCTCAGCATCCACTGGTGGGGATCCCTTGGGTTAGCCTGCCCCTGGAACAGTGCTGACAGTTCAGTTTTACTTGTCATGTTTGCGTGCTCAGCGCTCTCCTCCAGAATGAGTGAGCCAACAACCTCTCTTTGAGTGACTCCTATAGAACGTGTGTCAGTGTCAACATGTTTAGTCCCTGAGGGCTCTGTTCTCCACACTTACCACTGAGCTGAGATCTTGGGCTGACTGTCTCTCAAGGGACCAACGTAGCAGGGCAACAGAGAGACAATGCTGAGAAAGGAGGAGGAACAAGGAGAACTAGCAACTATTGCTCATAGTGTTCAGTGTTCCAGGCACACAAGAGCACACACCGGACATAGAGGGGTCAGCCTCCTCTGAGATAACCTTTGAACCGGTGAAGCTACGTGCCCAAGGTACTTAGAGTTAGTAAGTTATAGAATGGGAAGTGAAGCTCAGACCCATCTGATTTAAAAAAAAAAAAAATGCGCCCAGAGAAGCTCACACTTTACCCAGAGAGTCTCACTGAGGCTCGGACTCCAACACTATACCATGTCTAGCTTCCAGCCACCACACATTTACTGGCTCACTCCTTCATTTCATAAGCTCTGTCCCTAGGGGCATTTGCTCCTGGATACATTGTTAGGAAACAGAGACATATATCTGAATAAAAGCCTAAGAAAGGCCTGTCCTCAAGAGTTTATAGAGCAGTGGGGAGGGGGGCAGGCTTGGGCTGATATATAAGCAAGGAACTGAAGTAATTGCATCATCAAAGTGGTGGCTGCCAAGGGATGAGAGGATTTCAGGGTGCCTCGGAGGGGTGAGCCTGAGAATGGAATGGAGATAGCTCTCAGACTGGGATGTTTGGGGGCATGCAACATTGTAGTCCTTACTAGACCTGCGCATTTCATGCTCCAGACTCTAAGCTAACGGAAACACTATTTTTTTTTTTTTTAATGTAGAGAACAAGCTACAGTCAGAGTGCCTAAAGAAAGATAAGGAGAAATTTTTTTAGGAAGTAAGGCTGGAAGAGCCTGCCTCAAACCAGGCCATTTCAGCCACCAGCATTGCTTAATTAGTTTTGTTTTGAGACGGGCTCTCGTGTAGCTCAGGCTAGCCTTTAATTCACTACATAGGTGAGAATGACTTTGAACTTCTAATCCTTCTGTCTCTACCTCCTAAGTGCCACCATGTCCAGTTTTATTGAACCCAGGGCTTCCTGCACACGAGACAAAGCTCTACCAACTAAGATAAATGCCCAGCTCCACTGACATTGTTTAAATTGTATGGAAAAGGGAGGGTGGCTACCAGGTTTAAAACCTTGAGCCCTGGTTTTGAAATGGTTCAGAGATGACTCAAGCATTAAAAGTGTGTGCTGCTCTTGCAGGGGACCTAGGTTCAAGTCCCAGCACCTATATTCAGCAGTTCATAGCCACCCTTCACTCTAGCCCTGCAGGAGCAGAGGCACTCTTCTGGTCTCTGTGAATACTACTCACATACACACAAACCAATACTCAAACCCATACACATCCCTGTAAAAAAAAAAAAAAACTTAAAAAAAACCTCAACAATATGTGAGCTTCATGCTAGGCATGGTGACGTATGTCTGTAACTTGGCACTTGAGAACTGGAGGCAGAAGAATCAGTAGTTTGAAGTCATCCTTAGTAACACAGCAAGTTCTAGACCAGCCTGGGGCATGTGAGACTGTCTCAAAACAATGATAACAAAATCCAAATCAAAACGAATACCTTGAGCTTCTAGAGAGTGGTTTTTCTTTCCCTTTTAGTTATATCCCAGTTTTTCTTATTTTTTGTGTCTCTGTGTGTGTGGTGTGTGTGTGTGTGTGTGTGTGTGTGTGTGTGTGTATGGTGTGTGGTGTGTGTGGTGTCTGTGTGTGTGTGGTGTGTGTGTATGTGTGGTGTGTGTGGTGTGTGTGGTGTCTGTGTGTGTATGGTGTGTGTGTATGTGTGGTGTGTGTGGTGTGTATGGTGTGTGTGGTGTCTGTGTGTGTGTGGTGTGTGTGTGGTGTGTGTGGTGTGTGTGTGGTGTGTGTGTGGTGTGTGTGGTGTCTGTGTATGTGGTGTGTGTGTGTGGTGTCTGTGTGT
>NW_022196900.1:82883594-82884712 GCF_008632895.1 Mastomys coucha | reverse complement strand
TGTGTGTGGTGTGTGTGTGTGGTGTGTGTGGTGTGTGTGTGTGTGGTGTGTGTGTGTGTGTGGTGTGTGTTGTGTGTGTGCATGTGTGTGTATAGCAGATCAGTAGTTCAGGCATCTTCCTCAGGAGTTGTTTTTGTTTTTTGAGAAAGTGTCTCCCACTGTACAGTGAGCTCCAGTGATCCGCCTGCCTTTGCCTCCTCTATGCTGGGACTCCAAGTGTGGGCCGTCATGCCTACTGCAGTTTCTTCTTTGCCTCCTCTATGCTGCGACTCCAAGTGTGGGCCGTCATGCCTACTGCAGTTTCTTCTTTGCCTCCTCTATGCTGGGACTCCAAGTGTGGGCCATCGTGCCTACTGCAGTTTCTTCTTTGCCTCCTCTATGCTGGGACTCCAAGTGTGGGCCATCATTGCCTCCTCTATGCTGGGACTCCAAGTGTGGGCCATCGTGCCTACTGCAGTTTCTTCTTTGAACTTGGACTGCACTCCGGTCCTTGTGCCCGGAAAGCAGGCACTTTAACTGAGCTAGCTTCCCAGCCAGCGACTGTTTGAGTGCTTTTTCTCCTCCAATTTTCTCCCCTTCCCTAGGGCTGTCCTGGAAGTCACTATGTAAACCGGATTGGCTAGGAACTGGATTGCCTCTGCCTCCTGAGTGCTGGATTAAAGGCTACAACTGGCTGGAGTCTCTTAAAACACTGAACTGGCCTTAAATTTTTTGGTAGCAAAGACTGGCCTTGAACTCTCAAACTTCCTACTTTCCAAGTGCTCCACCACCCGGGGTTTGGCTTTGTTTCTTAAAATAATTTAAAGCATTTGTTTATTTATTTATGTATTTGAGAATATTCATGAAACCCGCATGGAGGTCAGAAGATAACTTTCAGGAGTCAGTTATTGCCTTCCTTCGTATCTGCCTTGGGGATCGAATTCAGGTTGTCAATGTTATAAAGTACCTTTACCCACTGAGCCATCTGTCTCATAAGAAAAAGAAGTTGGGGTCTGTAGAGATGGCCTAGTGGTTAAGGACATTTGTTACTCTTGCAGAGGAACCAGGTTTGCTTCCCAGCCCCTACAGAGCTTTATACTATCTGTAACCCATGTTCTAGGAGATTCGATTTGGTTTTC
>NW_022196900.1:82878665-82883584 GCF_008632895.1 Mastomys coucha | reverse complement strand
TGGATAGAAGACACCAAGGGAAGACCGTGGGATAACACAGGAAGACAGACATCTACAACCCAAAGGGAAAAATCTCACCGTCCCCTTCCCCACAACCCCCGACTTGCCTTGATCTTATTAGACTGTCGGTGTGCAGAACTGAGAGAAAACGCCTTTTTGTTGAACTAAGTTACACAGTCTGTGGTACCCAATGGCGGCTCCAGCAAACCAGAATGAGGGTGTTGCGCCTTTTTAACTAGTAGACCGCCTATGGTCGTGCCTTACTGGAAACTTGACAGGATACTGGACTCGCTGGGATACCTACTGCCCTTGGTAACATGTTGACCAGGGTTGGGACCCAGGGTTGGGACCTAGGACAGAACAGAACCTGCTTTCCCCGCACAGGGAAGGGGTGACAGGATGGAGCTGTTGGGGGGGCGGGGGGATGAAGGAAGGACTGGCTGTGCCTGAGGTGTCCAGGGATGAGAGAGAAGAGGCCACCTGTGGTGGTGGTGCTGGGGGAATGGGGACAAGGTTCCTGAGGTGAGTCTTAGGACGAAGTGGAGGGCAGCTGCCTGTGGGTCATCAAGGACTGGAATCCAGCTGTTTCGATGGGGACTTGGAGGAAGGCTGCCTGAGGAGGAACGGGACCTGCGGGACGGCGGACGAGCGGGCGAGTGGACGAGCGGACCAGCGGGCGAGCCGGCGAGCGGACCGCTGAAGAGCGGGCGGACGAGAGGGACGGCGGGTGAACGGGCGAGCTGACCGCTGACCAGCGGGCGAGCGGGCGGACAAGCGGGAGGGCGGGCGAGCGGACCGCTGGCGATGGGCAAGCGGACGAGCGGGCGAGCGGGCGCGCGCCTGACGCGTCCTCAGGCTCGGCCCCCAGGGCGCGCGCCGGTCCCCGCCGCACCCCACCCCCTGCCCCGGACTGACTCACTGCACCGCGCGCGTGCGAGGCCGCGCACGCCCCCTTGGCCAGCCGGGACCCCGGACCCGCACGCGCTTGGTGCCCCCTCCCCGCCCGGCGGGCGCGCGCCGCCTCCCGCTCCGGCTCCAGCTGGCGGCGGCGGCGGCGGCGGTGGCGGCGGCCCGGATTGTTTTTGTTGTCGCTGAGGCCGGAAGAGCCGTGAGAGAGCCGGGTCCCTGTCCCCGGCCCCGGCGCCGCCGCCGCCGCCCCCTGCCCAGCGCCCGCGTCTTCGCGGCGCCGCTTCAGCGCCAAGATTCCGGAGAGCAAGCGTTACTCGGCGGCGGCGGCGGCGGGGCCCGGAGCGGGAGGCGCGGGGGACCGGGGCGAGGCGGCTCCTGCCGCCGCCATGGAGGCGCTGGGACCCGGTGAGGAGGCGGAGCGCGCTCGGGCCAGGGTCGGACTCCGGGCTCGGGAGGGCGGACGGACCGGCGGAAGGGACTGTCGCTGCCCCGCGGCCGCTCGCGCGGACCCGGCTGCCGGCTGCCGGGCCCAGGGAAGGACGGGGCCCCGTGCCCTGGTCCCTGGGGGCGGGGACCGCGCCCCAGCTGAAGACCCTGGGTCTATTCCGGACTCGTGTAAGGGAGGGAGTCTCGAGTGGTGACCCGGGTCCCCCGGGGGAGGGTGGACCTCAAATGGGACGGTGGGTCTGGTGCACGCGGAGGCCCGGCCCAGACCTGGAAGGCCTTCCACCTCTGTCAAGGGTTTTCTCGGTGTGGGGCAGAATCCCGAATCCCTGTTTTCTTTTGCACTGGTTTCTCGGATGAGGAAGAGAGACACCCCCCCCACTCACCCCCATCACTGGAAGCCAAATAGGGGGGATATCCGATATCCGTTCTTTTCCCAAAGCCCTGAAGTTTGGTATCTGTCAGTTTGTCAGTCCCAGAGTGCTGTGGAATGACAAGCCAGTACTCTCAGTGTCCTACGGTCCCTTTTATTTATTTATTTTTAAAGATTTATTTTATTTATATGAGTACCCTGTAACTTTTCAGACACATCCGCAGAGGGCATCGGATCCTATTACAGATGGCTGTGAGCCACCATGTGGTTGCTGGGACTTGAACTCAGGACTTCTTGAAGCAGTCAGTGCTCTTAACCGCTGAGCCATCTCTCCAGCCCCCTGCGTTCCCTTTTAAATGGATGAAAACCCACTGATAAGTGGCTAACCACTAATGAGTGATAACCACTGATAAGTGGTTGTGAAGCCCAAACGGAAAAAGTGTTTTTGAAACTGTGATTCTTTGCTGGTTATGGGTGGTCCTTGGTTATCTCCCTCTCTGCCCCAACCCAAGGAAGCGTTCCAAACTCTCAAGAATGTTCTTCTTTGGAGCCTTGTGCACTGTCTCAAGCCCCGCAGCAGGTTGCTAATGGCTTGACTAAGTAGGGCAAGGTTTGGGGGCAGTGATGGGATTGGTTTTCATATTCCAACCTTGATCACATAGTAGATTTAGTTGTCTGTTTTTTTTAATTCATAGAAAGTTAGGTTTATTGTTTGCATTTGGAAACTTTGCACGTTTGTTAACTTGGAACATATTTACATAACTGAGCGATTAAATCCTTTCTTTATTTGCTGCTTAAAGTTTTTTTTTTTTTAAGCCCGCATAATCAAGTTTCATAGTCCTTTAAAAAAATAAATTGACTTACCTGGGCATGGTGGCATATGCTTATAATCCTAACAGTTAGGGGGTGAAAGCAGCAAGATCCAGAGTTCAAGGCCAGCCTCAGTTACAAAGTGAGTTTGAGGTCGGCCTGGGCTATTGGAGACCCCCTGATTATAAATAAACAGGTTTGAGCCTGCTGTAGTGGTGCATACTTATAATCTCAGCATTTGGAAGGCTGAGGAAGAGCAAGAGTTTGAAGGTAGCTTGGGCTACATAGACTCTGTCCAAAAGGAAAGAAAAAAGAAAAAATGCATTGGTTTGTTACATATTGTTACATATTATCAAATATGTTGTTATATATATTTGATAAACCGCAGCATATTATACTATTGTATCAGACATGTTTCTATACATAAGAGGATGCTATGGGTTTAGGATTGTACCAAACTAATATTTAAAACTAATATAGTAATTTCATACTTGTATTACCCCTAGTCCCCACCTCCACTTCCCCACAACTTATGTTGAACTTGTTTCCTCTTCTCTAAAACAAGGCTAATGTGCTATAAGACTGACAATGTGAGAATGAAAGCTGACATTTGTGAGAAGTTCTGTCAAGTCTAGTACAGATGTTCAACAAATGTTTCTTTTCTTCCATCCCATGAGTAACTTAAAATTGAAGCAACTGTTGCAGTTATTAGCTGATACAAAAGAGGTTATGTAACTATGTGAACAGCTGAGTTTCATGAAGAGTCAATATGGTCCTGCCCAGGAAACCAGCCGCCCACCCTTTTTGGTTTGATTTTAGTTTTTTGCAGGGTTGAGGACTTGCAAGTTTACTTAGAAATGCTGGATTTGTAGAAAATGAATATTTATTCATCCTATTTAAAAGTCATCAATGGTTAAGCCAAAATTTTACATAGAGCTTTCTTGTTGCGTAATATTTTCCTGTGTATCCTATAGCAGACTCTTGTTTTGGTACCCAACTACCTTAGAAACCCAGTTAATAACAAGTAATAATGGCCAGGCGGTGGTAGCACACACCTTTAATCCCAGCACTTGGGAGGCAGAGGCAGGTGGATCTCTGAGTTCGAGGCCAGCCTGGTCTACAGAGTGAGTTCCAGGACAGCCAGGGCTACACAGAGAAACCCTGTCTCGAAAAACCAAAACAAACAAACAAACAAAAACAAGTAATAACAATTGCTTGTTGAGCATGGAATGGGAACAAAGGGAGCCAATGAGTTTGGTGGGATGTCTTCTAGGCTGTCTTAGAACTTAAGAAGCCCTTCTGCTTCCATTAGAGAATACCTTGCTCGAGTGTGTTGAATCCTCTGCACTTCAGTAATCCCTGGGAGGCCTCTTAGTCCTCCTCACTCCTCTGTCATGACCCAGATTCATCTTCTCTCAGTAATTTTTTTTAAACTTTTTTTTTTTTAAGATTTATTTATTATTATATGTAAGTATACTGTAGCTGTCCTCAGACACCCCAGAAGAGGGCGTCAGATCCCGTTATGGATGGTTGTGAGCCACCATGTGGTTGCTGGGGTTTGAACTCAGGACCTTTGGAAAAGTAGTCAGTGCTCTTAACCACTGAGCCATCTCTCCAGCCCCTTCTCTCAGTAATTTAAAATTAGATGACCTTCATCATTCATTTTGGTTATAGTGATTATAATCTTATTTTTTGCAAGCTTTTTGTAGTTGTTTGCTGTTTTTGCGGTGGTTGGGATGGAGCCCGGGCCCCTATAAATAATAGGCAAATGTCCTACCACTGCGCAGCAGTCCTCCAGCCATTTGTAGTGCTTTATAACTTGTGAGAAATACTTTTATATGGGCTGGAGAAATGACTCAGTGGTTAAGAGTACTGGCTGTTTTTCCAGAGGACCTGGGTTGGATTCCCAGCACCCACATCGTGCCTCACAACTCCCTGTAACTCCAGTCCCAGGGGGTCCAACACCCTTTTCTGGCCTCTGTGGGCACTGCATGTATGTGGTACACAGACACGCATGCAAGAAAAATATGTGCACACATAAAAATAAATAATTTTTCTAAGAAAATAGTTTAATAATTATGAGCTCATTTGAGCTGTACCAGGTGGCTTAAAACTTAATCTCAGCACTTGGAAGACTGAAGCTGAGGGATTACTGTGAGTCCAAAGCCTAGGTCAACTGAGAAAGAACCTATGGAAACAAGCAGCAACAACAATAAACCTCACCATCCAACCATTTAACAAACCAGATAACCAAACAAACCAGCAAATCCTATTAACCCATTTGATCCTTTGGGAAGTAGACAAAATAGTTATCTATTTTCTTTTTCTTTCCTTTTCTTTTCTTTCTTTCTTTCTTTCTTTCTTTCTTTCTTTTTTTTTTTTT
>NW_022196900.1:82864398-82878619 GCF_008632895.1 Mastomys coucha | reverse complement strand
GACCAGGCTGGCCTTGAACTCAGAAATCCACCTGCCTCTGCCTCCAAAGTGCTGGGATTAAAGGTGTGCACCACCACCACCGGCCCGGCTATCTATTTTCATTTTACAGATGAAAAAATGAGATTCAAAGAATATAAATGAATTCATCAAGACTCAGCTCCCTGGAAAAAATGAGGGCCAAAGTATGGGACATCTTATTTTTACTCTAACATTTTCTTTACTCAAGGCTGATTCCATTCATTCTGAGTTAAATCATAAACATCTTGTTTTCAGAAAATGGAGTTTTCTGACTGTCCAAAGTCTTACGGATGCCCCCAATATAAAACCTGAATATCTGTGAGCATTAACTCTGACCTTTATGCAGCTGTTATAATAGCTAACACTTATTGAATGCTTATCTGTTACAAAGCACTGTTAAGCCTTTTGTAGACATCATCTCCTGGAATCCTCACTATAGAAGAGGAAGCTAAGATATAGAGAAGCTAAGAAATAGCCTGATGCTATACAGTTAGGAAATGGTAATACCAGAACCAAACTCATATCCAAATCGTTTGGTTCCTGAGGCTCAGCTACTATGCTTGTTTTGTTAAGTAGATAATTTGCCTAACTCAAAGAAATTGGCTTTTGGAGTGAAAATTTTAGAACACCTGACTTTTCTTTTCTTTTCTTTTTGGTTTGGTTTTTCAAAACAGGGTTTCTCTGTATAGCTCTGGCTGTCCTGGAACTCACTCTGTAGACCAGGCTGGCCTCGAACTCAGAAATCCTCCTGCCTCTGCCTCCCAAGTGCTGGGATTAAAGGAGTGTGCCACCACTGCCTGGTGGCCAGATCTCATTATGGATGGTTATTAGCCACCATGTAGTTGCTGGGATTTGAACTCAGGACCTTCCGAAGAGCAGTCAGTGCTCTTAACCGCTGAGCCATCTCTCCAGCCCCCCTGACTATTCTTGTGTCAAGAAAATGACATAAAATACTTTACTGTACTTTTAAAAAGAAGATTTACTTATTTATATGAGTACACTGTTGCTGTCTTCAGACACACCAGAAGAGAGCATTGGATCCCATTATAGATGGTTGTGAGCCACCATGTGGTTGTTAGAAATTGAACTCAGGACCTCTCCAAGAGCAGTCAATGCCCTTAACTGCTGAACCATCTCTCCAGCCCCCCCCCCCCCACGCCCTTTTGGTGTTAAGGATCAGCCTAAGGTCTCATCTTGCATCTATAGGGGTATCCTTTACCAATGAATTATACTCCCAACCTTATATAGCCTTTTTTATTTTAATCCCTTTGCCATTAAGTTCTTTAGAAGTATAGATAATCAAAGACCTGTGAAATCTGGGGAAGAAATGGGAGGCCTTGATGTAGTAACTGTTACAAATCATTTTCTTTTCTTTCTTTCTTTCTTTCTTTTTTTTTTTTTTTTTTTTTTTGGTTTTTCGAGACAAGGTTTCTCTGTGTAGCCCTGGCTGTCCTGGAACTCACTCTGTAGACCACCAGGCTGGCCTGGAACTCAGAAATCTCCCTGCCTCTGCCTCTGCCTCTGCCTCCCATGTGTTGGGATTAAAGGCATGCGCCACCACTGACCGGCGGATTCTCCTAATTTTATCATGGTTGCTTACGTGTATTTTGTGCAAGGCTGATTTCTCTGTATGTTTTAATTGGGTTGATTACCACACCCACTGTGCACCACATATGCCGTGTGCTTTTGCTTTGATGAAGAATAATTGTCACGTTTTGCATATTAGGGGTGAGGTTTCTGATTTGTTTCTACTTGGCATTATGGTTGCTCTTCTCTTCCACATGTATGCACATGTATTCATACAGCTTTCTGGGTGATGAGTTAGGTGTTGTGGGAACCAGAACTGGAATTCTAGGTCTTCTAAGAATTTGTACGTCTAGTACAAAAGACAGGACAATTTAACAACTTACTCCTTTTAAAAAGTAAAAGGGATGTGTGTGTGGTGTGTGTGGGGGGTATGTGTGTGTGAGTGTTGTGTGTGTGTGTGTGGTGTGTGTGTGTGTGGTGTGTGGGGGGGATATGTGTGTGTGAGTGTTGTGTGTGTGTTGTGTGTGTGTGTGTGTGTGTGTGGTGTGTGTGTGTGTGTTGTGTGTGTTGTGTGTGTGTGAGTGTTGTGTGTGTTGTGTGTGGGGGGGTATGTGTGTGTGAGTGTTGTATGTGTGTTGTGTGTTTGTGTGGTGTTTGTGTGGTGTGTGTGTGTGTGTGTGTGTGAGTGTTGTGTGTGTTGTGTGTGTGTGTATGTGTTGTGTGTGTGTTATGTGTGTGTGGTGTGTCTATGTGTCTGTGTGTGTGTGATCAGTTCACTGCTTTCACCATGTGGATATAGGGATCAGACTCAAGTTTGGCAGCAAAGTACCTTTACCTGCTGAGCCACCTTCTGGTCCACAAGTGATTTCTTACACTTGAGCTAAGTCCTACCGTACACTCAGGGTCTTGTGTATACAGGGGATAGATCTTTCTTAGAAATTTGCATCTGAACTACATTTTGTAGTTTTGACTTTAGGAGGAAATGAACAATAAATATGTGAAGAGATTTTCAGAACTCTAACTATTAGTATATGGCGATTTGTCAATACAAATTCCATTAGGATATTTGCTGTGGTGTCCTTAAGTGATTTTGGACCAGAGCAGATAAGTATTTCAAAGCTTTCTCTTTTTAGTGGCTTCTCTCTGTTCTCAGTAAATGTCACTTTAGTGAGAGAACTTGTAACTTTCCATTGTAGCCACAACCGACCTTGCTCAGTGCCTGTTCATAACAGAGAAGATGCTTAGTTTTTGGGCCGGTGTCCACTTGATATTCTCATTAGCGGGAGATTGGTAGATAAGTACCTGCAGGCTGTGTCTACAAAATCCTTTCCCAAAGAAGGCTAATAGAAGTGCAGTTTTGAGAGGGGAGATGGGGGTCAGGAGAGAGAAGGAAGAAAGAGAGAGAGGAAGGGGAGAGGAGAGAGAGACCAGTGGTAGAATGAGTCTAGTAAACTATGAGTTGCTTTGATTATTCATTGCATAACATATTTCTCTTTTTAGATATGGCACTGTATTTTGTGGGCCTGGGGAGATGGCTTAGTGAGCAGTGCAAGCATAAGGACCTAATTTGTATTCCCAGCACCTATACAAAAAGCACAAGGCAGAAGTTGAAGGGGCAGTGCTGAATCAGGCAAAACTTTGGAGCTCTGGTTGGCTATCCAGTCCAGCTCAATCAGTGAGCTTTAGGTCCAGTGGGAGAGCTTGTCTCAGAAAGTAAGGTAGAGGGAGCTTAAGAGATGGCTCTGTGGTTACAAGCACTTGTTGCTTTTGTAGATGACTCAGGCTTGGTTTCTAGTACCCACATGGTGGTTCACTCCAGTTCCAGGGGTCTGTAGGCATGTGGTATACATATATACCTGCAGGCAAAACACTCATACACATAAAAAATAAAATAAATAAATTAAAAAACGGTGAGGTGGAGATTGATAGATGAGAATACCTGATATTGTCCTCGAGCCTCCACACATACATACAATGGGCATGTAACATAACATACATGCATATACATACATGCACATGTATATACACACAATATATATGTATGTATATATACTATGTACATAATTACATACATACTATGTGTAATATATGTTAGGAAAAGAGAGACTGCAAGATATCTTCAATATATGGAAGTCTTTTCTTTTTTGAGATAGGGTCTCCTATGTAGCATAGGCTGGCCTTCAATTTTAACCCTCCTGTCTCTTCCTCCTGAGTACTGGGATTACAGGCACATAACCTTGTGAGTCATGATTGGAAGACTTTTCAACTTGGGTACTGGTATTTTGAACTGGATGAATCCTGCTCATAGATGCTCATAGTAGCATTCCCAGTTGTGACAGATTACAATGTCTCTAGATATTTGCCTAATGTTCAGGTCAAGAACCACTGACTTAGACTACTGATTTTGAAGGCCAGGCTCTGATATTAAGTACACAATGTAGATTAGGTACATAACAAATGAATCAGTATTGTTTGTTTGTTTGTTTCATTTTTGCTTTTTGAGACAGGGTTTCTCTGTGTAGCCCTGGCTGTCCTCGAACTCACTTTGTAGACCAGGCTGACCTCAAACTCAGAGGTAATCTGCCTATATCTCCCTCTAACTGCCGGGATTAAAGTCATGCGCTGCCGCCACCACCACCTGGCTTTGTTTTTAATTTTTATTGTGAGAGGCCACTCTGGGGTGGAGAGATGGCTCAGCCATTTAAGGCTAGGCTCACAACCAAAAATGTAAGAGAGGCCACTCTGGAGCCCAGGCACGGCTGGTACTCACTTTGTAGCTCATGCTAGCCTTGAATTTATGGCAATCCTCCTGCCTCTTGGGTGTTGGAATTACAGGTGTGTGCCTCCCACCTGGCTAGGCTGTCACAGTTCTAATAATAATAACAGATTAGAGATTAGAATGTATATTATAGTTGATATTGTTTCAGTTTGATACTAAAAAGGTGAACTGACTAATACAGCTGCTGTTTAATTGCCTGATGTTTGTGCAGAATATAATAATGCAAGGCTACTTGTGGGGAATTAATGACCCTTCTCCAACTACAAGGGCTCTTGATGGCCCCTAGAGTTTAGAGATTGTTTCTTTTTATTTATTTTATGTGGTGGTAGTGATTGAACCTGAGCTTTGTACAAACCATCCAAATACCATCACTGAGTTACATCTCTAGCTTTTCATTTGCTTGTTTGTTTAATTTAAGCCCAGGACTAGATAAGTGCTCTACCACTGAGCTACATAACGATTTTACTATTTTTTTCAAAGATTTATTTATTATTATATGTAAGTACACTGTAGCTGTCTTCAGACGCACCAGAAGAGGGTGTCAGATCTCATTACGGAGGGTTGTGAGCCACCATGTAGTTGCTGGGATTTGAACTCAGGACCTTCAGAAGAGCAGTCAGTGCTCTTAAGGGCTAAGCTATCTCTCCAGCCCCCTAATTATTTTAATGCATTCACTCTGTGTGTGTGTGTGTGTGTGTGTGTGTGTGTGTGTGTGTGTGTCCTGGGTATCAAAATAAGGTTGTCAAACTTGTCAGTAAAGTCTATTTTTTGAGCCATTTTACCAGCCCCGATTGCTATTCTTTGAGACTGGGTTATGTTTTTGAGCTCTTAATTTTCTTCCCTTAGCATCCCAGGTGTGTACCACTATGTTACCATGCTTGGCTACATGTTATTGTATTGTACATGTATTTTAAATGTAATATAATTTTGTAAACTTGTGTATGAGATAAATTCATCATACTCTCTAACTTTGATGTTAAAGTGTATGTTAAAAATAATAGCAACATTGAAATATAGTTATATTGAAATAGTTATATTGAAAATAATAGCAACATTGCTAACTACCTATCTAAAAATCTAGATAAGTTTAGTATATTCAACACCTCAATTAAGAAAAAATATGGGGGGGGGGCGGCTGGAGAGATGGCTCAGCAGGTAAGAGCACCGATTGCTCTTCCGAAGGTTATGAGTTCAAATCCCAGCAACCACATGGTGGCTCAGAACCACCCGTAATGAGATCTGACACCCTCTTCTGGTGTGTCTGAAGACAGGTACAGCGTACTTATAATAAATAATAAATAAAAGAACCAAGCAAAGTCTTGGCTTTCTTTTTAAAAAAGAAAAAAGAAAAAATATGGGGTCTGGAGCAAGCAGGGCCAGAGTTCAATTCCCAGCAGCCACACACATGATGGCTCATGACCATCTGTACAGCTACAGTGTACTCATACACATAAAGTAAATAAAATAAAATAAATATTTAAAAAAAGAAAAAAGAAAAAATATGGGGCTGGAGAGAGAGATGACTTAGCAGTTAGGAACACTGACTGCTCTTCCAGACGACATGGGTTCAATTCCCAGCACCTACTTGGCAATTCACAATTGTCTTTATCTCCAGTTTCCAGTTCCAGGGGATCTGATACCCTCACATGCAGCCAAAATACTAATATACATAAAAAGAACTTTAAAACATGCCATATTTATTTTAAAAATTATGTATGTGAGTATTTTACCTGCAGGTTTGTACCCATGTATGCCTGGTGTCCATGAAGTTCGGAAGAGAGGCCTCAGATCCCCTAGAACTGGAGTTACAAACTGTTGTAAGCTGTCATGCTGGGAACAATACCTGAATCCTCTGGAAAAGCAACCAGTGCTTTTAGCTTCTGAGCCATCTCTCCAGCCTTAGAGAGCCAAGATTTTTTTATATACATATCAGAACATGTTCAATGATAAGTAAGAAATCAATAATTTTAACTGTCATTATTCTCTTCATTACCAAATAACACAACATATGTTTTTCAATCTCTTTAGGACCTCCAGCCAACCTTTTCCAGCCACCTCGGCGTCCTGGCCTTGGAACTGTTGGGAAACCAATTCGACTGCTAGCCAATCATTTTCAGGTTCAGATCCCTAAAATAGATGTGTATCACTATGATGTGGATATTAAACCAGAAAAACGGCCTCGTAGAGTCAACAGGTAAGAATCGGAAAGTGTAGACTTTTAAGTACGTATAGTTCAGACAATTTACTGTGCATCATGTTGTCTTCTGAAGTCTCTCAGCAGGTAGGCATTGTTTTACCCTAGTAGTAAGGGTATGATATGATCCTCTTTGGTTGTTCTGTATATGGATATAGCATTGATCTATCAATAAATACACACTCTTTGATAAAGTGAACATGTCACTGGTCATCATCAATCAAAGGTACCAGAAGTTTATGACAGTAGATGAAGATGTTAGGTGTAGGAGGCAGAGTTATCTGGAGATTTAGATGTTATTGCTTTGTACATGAGAGCATGATGATGTAAGGAGTATCTTAGAGTACTGAAAACACTCCCGGAGAAGCCCTGCCTATTTCTAGCATTATTCAAGAGGGTCTGATGAAGTGACCTGTTTGGTGGGTATGCTCAGCTTACCAATATGAAGATGCCCTGTAGCAGAAGGACACACACACCCACTTCCCTGACACTGCCTCCATGTGGTCTTCCTCCAGAAGCCTCTGACACGAAGACTCTTGCTTTGCTGACGATGCTTTTGCTACCAACTGAGCTATTTGGTGATATTTAGAGATTTTTTTTTGTTTGTTTTTGCTTTATCATTTTTAAAAATTTACTGCAATAGTTTAGCTTTCTGGTATACTTTAGTGTTGTGTAAGCTCATGATTTTTCATCTCAGGTGTAGAGATCAATCATCTTTTGAGACAGGGTCTTGATATGTAGCTCAGACAGGCATTGATTTATAGTGTTTTTGAACTCAGATCTTTCAGCTTTAGCCTTCTGAGTAAGGACTTGTATTTTAGATATTTATTTGTCTGTCTGTCTCTGTGTGTGTGTGTGTGTGTGTGTGTGTGTGTGTGTGTGGTGCGTGTGCACATGCATGCGTGCTCCAATGGAGACCAGAAAGGGATGTCAGATTCCCTTGGAGCTGGAGTTATAGGAGTTGTGAGCTGTCCAACCCAGGTACTGGGAATCAAATTTTAACTTCTTTTCGCTGCTGAGTTACCTCTTTAGTCCCAGGATATGCGAGAAATGCTAAGGTCATGGTGTCTATTAGATTACAGAATATGTGAAATTTGATTTAGGGGAGATGTGTACTGAAAATAGGCATTTGAGAGTCATGAGTAAGTATATTGTTGGTAAAGCATGATACTGAATGAGATCCATGTAGGAAGTGAACGTGGTTACAGAAAATAAGACTCCAAACAGCCCTGGGGTTTTAGGGATAGGCCTCCACACCTGGCTCAAAACAAACTGGGCTGAGCATCTACGGTATAGCAGATATTGTTCTGTGCTGTTCTCGACCAGAGTTAAAACATATCATAATGAAAAATAAAGCAGGGATGGGGACCAGAATTGTAGCTCAGTAGTAGAATGCCTGTCACTATCCACAAAGCCCTGGATTTAATCTCCATAAACCAGGTGTCATCCCCACACTATGAAGAGTTCAAGGTCAGCTTTGGCTGCATGAGACCCTGTCTCCAAAAAAGAAAAAAAGGGGGGGGAATACAAACTGTGAAATTATCCTTTTCTAATATGGAAAGAATGCATTGCTCTTAAGTTAGCTTTTTTAAAAGTGAGATTGTACTATACTACATTTCTCTATCTACCATTCTTTCTCATAATTTGTTTATAAGTGTGACTTTCCCACTGATTTCACTCATAATTTTGATGGCTGTGATATTTGAGTTAGGATACAGTTCACAAACATGGAATAAAGGTTGATAAGGTAAGGGCTGGAGAGATTGTCAAGAATGCCATTTGCTTTTGGAGAAGATGGGAGCTTGGTTCCCAAGACCCATATTGGGTATCTTATAGCCCAGGGATCCAGTACCCTCTTCTGGCCTCCTTAGAGTGTACACACACACACACACACACACACACACACACACACACACACACACACAGTTGTCTTTTTAAGGGAGGTAACACAAAGCACCCAAGTGTTCACTGACTTTAGCACTGACAACATTGTGGACTGAGATCCTTCTGTGTATTGTGTTATGTATTCCAGTTTTCAGGCCATTGCATTTACTTTTTTGTTTTGTTTTGTTTTGTTTTTCCAGACAAGGTTTCTCTGTGTAGCTCTGGCTGTCCTGGAACTCTCTCTGTAGACCAGGCTGGCCTTGAACTCAGAAATCCTCCTGCCTCTGCCTCCCAAATGCTGGGATTAAAGGTGTCCACCATCACCGCCTGGCTCCAGACTGTTTTTTGTTTGTTTGTTTGTTTGTTTGTTTGTATGTTTGTTTTGAGATAGAGTCTTTATATAGTCCTTCCTGGCTGTCCTGGAACTCACTCTATAGACCAGGCTGGCCTCGAACTCAGAAATCCTCCTGCCTCTGCCTCCCAAGTGCTGGAATTAAAGGCATGCACCACCACTGTCCGGCTAATAATTCTTATTTTTAAGACAGAGTTTCTCTGTAAATAACTCTGGCTGTCTAGGAACTCTCTCTTTAAACCAGGCTGGCCTCGAACTCACAAAGACCTGCCTGCCTCTGCCTCCTGAGTGATGGGATTAATGGCCTGCACCACCACTGCCCGGCCATAATAATTTTGTAAAAAAAAAAACTCATGAAACTTACCAGGCCAAGGAAAGTCAGGGTGTTGCCAGCTCCGTGCACTAGGCATTGCAGCTGTATGCACATGGCTATTAAAAGTATTAGACGGCTGCTGAGTGGCAGGAGGAGAGTGTCTTTGGTGGAGCTGTGTACAAGTCAGGCAGGGAGCTCTAGAGATACAGCCTTTGTGAGCTGCACCCACGCTGGGGTGGGCTTCAGTTGGCTCCTATAAGTAAGCTCTCACTCCAGCTCCCATACGAACCCCAGTGAACTTGTCGCTTTAGTAAGTTAGACCTGAGTGAAAGGGATTCTCTTTTTTTGTTTGTTTTTTGTTTTTTTTTTGAGACAGGGTTTCTCTGTGCAGCCCTGGAACTCTCTCTGTAGACCAGATTGGCCTCAAGCTCAAAAATCTGCCTGCCTCTGCCTCCCAAATGCTGGGATTAAAGGCGTGCGCCACCACCACCGGCTATAGTTGCTTTCTTTACATTTTTACTTGTGTGTGTGTGTGTGTGTGTGCCCACTTATTGTTACCTTCCTTAAGTTATTTATTTTTCATTACTTGAGTAATGTTTGTGACTTTGGCTTTTTTCTAAAGGCACCACACAGAGTTTAGATGAAATCTTGGTGCCACTTTCTGTTGATCATTTCTCAAAGCTAACTGCCACTGTCTCCATTACTGTTAAGGGAGGTGGTAGACACTATGGTGCGGCACTTCAAGATGCAAATATTTGGAGATCGGCAGCCTGGCTACGATGGCAAAAGAAACATGTACACAGCACATCCACTGCCAATCGGACGGGATAGGGTAAGTGTCAACAGCAGGGCTCTGGGCTACTCAGTGGCAACTGCAGATGGCAGAGGCATCCTTCTGGGTCACCCTTCAGTCCTTTTATTCCTCCAGTTACTTACTGCTGGGAGGTGTACACATGCCACAATGCTTGTGAGTTGCTTCTCTCTGACCCTGTGTGGCTTCCAGAGATGGAATTTTGGGAGTCAAGCTTGTTGGCAGGCACGCTCTCTCGCTGTGCATTTGGCAAGCTCCGTGTTCTTCCTGCTGCTCTTCCTTTTCTTGCTGTGGGGCATTACTCAGGGCTGCACACATGGTGGACGACTGCTCATCCACTCAGCCACTCCCAGCCTCCTTCACCTCAGTTCTTGGAATTGTGATGATAGACTTGTTCCACTTTCCACAGTCGTTGTGTCTTCGCTGATTATCACAGGTGCAAGGAGCACTGTAATTCCGTCATCTTCGAATATATTCCACATTTTTTACATTCACAGTGAACTTTAACAGAATGCTGCCTAAATGTAACAATAGGGTTTTCATAGCTTCACTTATGAAAACAATACCACAATACACTCTTTAACATTTATTTTAATAGTAAAAAAAAAGTACCAAGCATGGTGGTACACATCTTTAACCCCAGCATTTAGGAGACAGAGGTGGGTATATCTCTGTGAGTTCCAAGCCAGTGTGGTCTACCTAGGAAATTCCAGACCAGCCAGGGTTATAGAGTGAGACCCTGAGTCAAAAAAGAAAAATAAGAAAAGAAAGAAACCAAAGAGTGAAAAAAATATTTTTAAAAATTGTATCTTTTAATTATATTTATGCAAATTTCTGTGTGAGTTTTTTTTTAAAGATTTATTTATTTATTATATGTAAGTACACTGTAGCTGTCTTCAGACACCCCAGAAGAGGGCATCAGATCTCTCTACAGATGGTTGTGAGCCATCATGTGGTTGCTGGGATTTGAACTCAGGACCTTCAGAAGAGCAGTTAGTGCTCTTAACTGCTGAACCATCTCTCCAGCCCCTGTGTGTGAGTTTGTACACGTGTACCTATAGTTCCCACAAAGATCAGAAGAGGACATCAAATTTTCTGGAGCTGGAGTTATAGGATATTATAAGCCCATAATATTTTAAAATTAGGGATGCTGAAGTGGCTTGGTGGGTGTAGTGTAATCCAAGCCAGAAAATCTAGATTCAGTCCCTGGGAACCCATATAGTGGGAGGAAAGGACTGACTTCTACAGGTTGTCCTCTGATGTCTAAACATGTGCCATACTACACACTCACCTACAAACATGTACATGTACATACACATTGTCTTAGTTAGGGTTTTACTGCTGTGAACAGACACCACGACCAAGGCAACTTTTATAAGGACAACATTTAATTGGGACAGGCTTACAGATTCAGAGGTTCAGTCCATTATCGTTAAGGCAGGAGTATGGCAGCATCCAGGCAGGCATGGTGCAGGAGAAGCTGAGAGTTCTACATCTGCATCTGAAGGCTGCTAGGAGAATACTGGCTTACAGGCAGCTAGGATGAGGGTCTTAAAGCCCACATCCACAGTAACACACCTACTCCAACAAGGCAACACCTATTCCAAAAGGGCCACACTTTCTTCTTCTTCTTCTTTTTTTTTTTTAAGATTTATTTATTTATTTATGTGTATGAGAACACTGTAGCTATACAGATGGCCATGAGCCATCATGTGGCTGCTGGGAATTGAACTCAGGACCTCTGCTTGCTCCAGCCCCACTCGCTCTTACACTTGCTCGTATTACACTGTAGCTGTCTTCAGATGCACCAGAAGAGGGTGTCAGATCTCATTACGGGTGGTTGTGAGCCACCATGTGGTTGCTGGGATCCGAACTCAGGACCTTCAGTGCTCTTACCAGCTGAGCCATCTCACCAGCCCAGGGCCACACCTTCTAGTAGTGCCATTCCCTGGGCAGAACATATACAAACCATAACACACATAAAGGAATGAATAAATAAACAGATATAATAAACATTTGGAGAAGGTACTAAAGAGATGGCTCAGCAGTTATAAGCATTTTGTTTCCAAGGACTGAGGTTGGTTCCCAAGACTGACATCAGGTAGCACAGCTGCCTGTAACTTCAGCTCCAGGAAGTCCATCTCTCTGCTGACTTCCATGGGAGCCTGCACTCATACACAAACATATATAAGGAAGAAAATATTCTAAAAATTGGCTTTTAAAAGTGCTTTTAAATTTAAAAAGGTAGTGTTAGAGAGATGGCTAAGTGGTTAAGAGCCATTGATATTCTTGCAGAGGACCCACATTCAGTTCTAAGCACCCACATGGTGGCTTATAACCATTTGTAATTCCAGTTCCAGGAGATCCGACACCCTCTTTCTACTTCTAGGATACCAGGCATGCACAAGGGACACATACATATACACAGGCAAAACACCTATGCATATAAAGTAAAATTTGAAAAGATAATTCAGTGGTATAACACTTGCCTAGTATCCATGGGGCTCTGAATTTAATTATTAGAGCCACAAATTTTTTTTTTATAAATTTAAGTTAAATTTATAGGGCTGGAGAGATGGCTCAGTGGTTAAGAGCACTGACTGTTCTTCCAGAGGTTCTGAGTTCAATTCTCAGCAACCACATGGTGGTTCACTACCATCTGTAATGGGATCTGATGCCCTCTTCTGGTGTGTCTGAACATTCACATTGTTGTGTACTTGTAACCACCATTTACTCAAGAGTTTTTCTGTTATTTAAAGAAAAACTCTCTACCCACTAAATAGTAGTTTGTATACCTCCCTGACACCTGCTCTGGAACCTACTAGTCAACCTTCTGTTTCTATGAACCTGTCCACTCTGAGTATCTCATCTAAGTAGAGTCATCAATATTTGTCTTTCCATGGCAGATTTATTTTACTTAGCACAGTGCTTATAAAGTTCATCTGCAATATAGTGCCTTCCTTTTTTATTTACCTATGTGTTTGTATGTGTGTATATATGATGGGTTCATGCCTGCCATGGTGTACATACAGAAGTTAGAGGACAACTTGTAGGAGTTGGTTCTCTCCTTCTACCATGTGATGCCCAGGATCAAACTCAGGTTATAGCATTTACCTACTATTCCATCCCTCTGGCCCCTTATTTTTAATTATGGTATAATATTTTCTATTAAATTATTTCTTTACTTATGGAAAATTGTACTCCTAATAGTTTGCATTTATAAAAAGTTTTAAGATAAATATCTACCATGCGTATGCCATATGGAATATTCTTGGGGTCTTTCCTACAGTCATTACAAACCTGTTTGTATGTATGTCTTTCCTAGGTTGACATGGAGGTGACCCTCCCGGGTGAGGGTAAAGACCAGACTTTCAAAGTGTCTGTGCAGTGGGTGTCAGTTGTGAGCCTTCAGCTGCTCTTAGAGGCTTTAGCTGGACACCTGAATCAAGTCCCAGACGACTCAGTCCAAGCACTTGATGTGATTACAAGGCACCTCCCCTCTATGAGGTCAGTACCTTACTTTGGATCCCTTCCCACAAATGTCAGATTGTTCTTAGCCATGCAGAGGTTCCAAAGTAAATCACCATTCAAACTTGCCTCAGTTCACAAACTGACGTCAAAATGTTTGTATGAAGTATTCAAACCTTTGTCTCTTCAGGTACACTCCAGTCGGCCGGTCTTTTTTCTCACCTCCTGAAGGTTATTACCACCCTCTGGGAGGGGGCAGAGAGGTCTGGTTTGGCTTTCATCAGTCTGTGAGACCTGCCATGTGGAATATGATGCTCAACATTGATGGTGGGTTGAAACTCCATCTGCTAACTCTGGTTTTTGTTTATTTATTTTGGGCCCTCACTTTGCCTCGATTCTTAAGTATCCTTTCTGTTTGTTAGTATCTGCAACTGCTTTCTACCGAGCTCAACCTATCATTGAGTTCATGTGTGAGGTTTTAGACATTCAGAACATCAATGAACAGACAAAACCTCTAACGGACTCCCAGCGTGTCAAGTTTACCAAAGAAATTAGGGGTAGGTATCCATGCTAATGCCATTGTGGCTTGAGTGTAACACAGTACATGTCATCTGGGCCTGAGCCACACAGACCTGGGTTCCCTTCCTAGCCTACAGTGTCCTAGCAGTGGGACTTGGGATAAGTTCTTTAGCTGTATTAGCCATAGAGTCAGTGTACTCTTAGACCTGAAAACACACACCACAACACATTGATACTTATACAAACTTATTGAATGAACTAATAAGGTCAGTTATGTAGGTAGGCATGGTATCGCATGTCTGGAATCTCAGAAGTCAGAAGACTGTGGCTGGAAGATCACAAGATGGAGGCTAATC
>NW_022196900.1:82864267-82864388 GCF_008632895.1 Mastomys coucha | reverse complement strand
TGACCATCCTAGATCACTTAGGACCTAACTTATTTTACTTAGCTGAGACTTTTTGCCTTTTTATGATTAAATTGTCACCATAGTCTTTTTTTTTCTTTTTTCTTTTCTTTGTTTTTTTTTT
>NW_022196900.1:82861260-82863655 GCF_008632895.1 Mastomys coucha | reverse complement strand
CCTCTCCCTCTCCCTCTCCCTCTCCCTCTCTCTCTCTCTCTCTCTCTAGGTCTTAAGGTTGAGGTGACTCACTGTGGACAGATGAAACGGAAATACCGAGTTTGTAACGTGACGAGACGACCAGCCAGTCATCAGACGTATGTGGATCACGTGTAAAATAACATGGGAGCCATACATGATGGTTTAGTCCTGTAATCTTTTAGATGAAACCGAGGCAGGAGGATTGCTGTGAGTCCAGCCTGAGCTATCCCAAGAGACCCTGTCTTAAAAAAAAGAAAAATCACAAAATGAAAGAAAAAGACAATGAAGGGAAACCCAAATTAACAGTAAAATTTGAGCTAGGCAGTGGTGGCACACACCTTTAATCCCAGCACTTGGGAGGTAGAGGCAGGAGGATTTCTGAGTTTGAGGCCAGCCTGATCTACAGAGTGAGTTCCAGGACAGCCAGGGCTACAAGGAGAAACCCTGTCTCGAAAAACAAAAAACAAACAAACAAACAAAAACAATAAAATTTGATACCAGTTTGATAACAGAGGAAGCTATTGAATATTGTTGGAGAAGATGGTACACGGTAGGATTTGTGATTTAGTTTACCTTCTGAACCAAGTATACTAAACATAGGTCAACTTGTATTTAAGAATGTAATCATCAGGGCCTGGAGAGATTCCCAGTCCATATAGCACCTACTCTATAACATGAGCACCTGAGTTTGGATTCCCATTACCCACATAAAAGCTAGGCATGGTGGGGAACATCTGTCATTCTAGTGCTGGTGGGGCAGAAATGGGAAGGTCCCCGAGCTTGCTGATCAGCCAGCCTAGTCACTGGGTGCTCTTTAGGTTCACCTAGAGACTCGGTCTCAAAAAGTAAGTTGCAGAGTGACAGAGGATGCTGCATCCTGGCCTCCACATATACACACATATGCACACACAAAAATGCACACATATGCTACATACATGTATATACAAACACAACTAAGACTTTTAAAAAGGAATATAATAATTGTAATCAATTACTATACTGTTATAATTCTCAGTACAAGATGACTCTACTAGGGTCTAGTCATCAAAGAGACCATCATGGGAAGACAGATAACTGCTTTGCATATTTGTGTAGTTGTCTCTCTCTTTATAGCTCGATGTTATTCTCCACTATTAGTGTCTGTCTCTAGCAGTGTGTTCTTTTTCTCTTGCTTAGTCTTGCTTTTCTAATCACACAACTTGTGGTGCATCGAGTACTGTGCCTAACTGAGAATCTGTATGGAAGTGCCTGTGCACTTACTGCATGTGGTAGATTCACTCTTGTCATCAGGATCACTAACCTCTTGTCTGACATGAAAGACTGGCTCTTAGCTCTCCTAAATAAATAGTGTTAAATATATATAAATCTTACATGATTTGGGTTATTCAGGAATTCTTCCCTTGTTATAATTTTGGGTCCATGGTATTCTCTCTTTCTTCTTCTCCTTCTTCCTCTCTCTCCCATGCCCCTTCCCCCCCACCCTGACTGTGTGTGTGTGTGTGTGTGTGTGTGTGTGTGTGTGTGTGTGTGTTTGTATTAGTATGTCATAGCATATATGTGGAAGTTGGAGGGTAACTTTTAGGAGTTAGTACTCTCTTTCTATGTGTGATCCATGGATTGAACTCAGGATATCGGGCTTGAAACGTGAGAGATTTTATTTTATTTTATTTTATACCTCCTAATCTATCTCCCTAATCTGTATATTTAGTCTTGTTGCCTCCAAACTACATAATTTGCTTTGCTTAGGAATCTCAAATTTTGGAGATCTAAAAATGTGGGCTCAATAACTATAGTCATTCATTTAGAAAAAGTTTATCTTGAGCAAATAAAATTATGTGGATGACTCCACGTGTACATCTCAGTAGCCAGCAAGATAGGTTGTAGTGAGGGCCCCATGGTTAGAAGAACTTGTTATTGTTATGGAAAATCAGGATACAATTCCTAGCACCCACAAGGTAGCTCACAGCTCTATGTAACTCAAGTTCCAAAGGATCAGTGGACCTCTACTGACCTCTGAGGCAACCGGCATGCACATGGTGGACGTAAATACATCCAGTATGGACTCAAACATAAAGTGATTCTCTTGTCTCTTCAGTACTAGGGTTTCAGGTGTGAGCCACCAGACCTAGATCTTTTGTGGAAAAAAAAATTTTTTTTAATTAAAAGGTTTTTTTCTTAGCTTCAACAAAAATTGAAATTTTATTGGAATTGCTCTGGTATAATACTAAAATGACTTCACTAGAAGTACTCAGATTTTTTTGGTGGTGGTGCTGGGGATTGAGCAAAAGGCTTTATGCATTCTGCAATACACCCTGTCACTGGCTTTACCCCTAGCCCTGACCCTTGTCCATTTTTTTTCACTGTTTATTTGCAT
>NW_022196900.1:82857019-82861250 GCF_008632895.1 Mastomys coucha | reverse complement strand
AAGCACCTTCACCTAATGAGCTGTCTTGCTGCTTCCTCCAACCACTTTGTGAGAGTCTTATGTAGTCCAGGCTGGCCTAAAACTTACTATGTAAGTGAGGATGACATTGAACTCCTGATTCTTCTGCCTACATCTCCTAAGGGCTGGAACTACAGGCATGTACCACTGTGTTTAATTAAATGGCTTATGGAATGCTAGGGATCAAACACAAGGCTCTGTATATGTTAAACAAGCTATCTACCCACTGAGCCACATCCTCAGCCTTTGGCCTTTGTTTCTTTTTTTTTTTTTTTAAAGATTTATTTGTTTATTTTATGTATGTGAGTATACTGTAGCTGTCTTCAGACACACCAGAAAAGGGCATCAGATCTCATTATAGATGCTTGATTGTAAGCCACCATGTGGTTGCTGAGAATTGAACTTAGGACCTCTGGAAGAGCAGTGAGTGCTCTTAACCACTGAGCCATCTCTCCAGCCCCCAGGCCTTTGTTTCTTAAGTGACTAACCAACATAGGAAATGTTAGTAGGTTTTGTTTACTTATTAAAGAAGTAAAAGTTTTAAATAGACATTCTTTCTTCTAGCTTTCCTTTGCAGCTAGAAAATGGTCAAGCTATGGAATGTACAGTGGCTCAGTATTTTAAGCAGAAGTATAACCTGCAGCTGAAATACCCCCATCTTCCCTGCCTTCAAGTGGGACAAGAGCAAAAGCATACCTACCTGCCACTTGAGGTAAGCCAAATAACATTTCTTTTGCTAATCTCCTGAATTATTTTTTCTTTTAAAAAAGAAGCATTCAGGCTAGGTGTGTCTGCTTGCATGCTTTTAATTAATCCCAGCACTCAGGAGGCAGAAGCAGCTGGATCTCTGTGAGTTCAAGGCCAGCCTGGTCTATAAAGTGAGTTCCAGGATAGCTAGGGCTACACAGAGAAACCCTGTCTTTAAACAAAACAAGCAAGTTGTTATAAACTTGTGGCAGAGTTTAGTCTTTTTTTTTTTTAAAACATTCATTTATTTATTTTATGTATGTGAGCACACTGTTGCTGTCTTCAGACCCATCAGAAGAGGGCATCAGATCCCCATTACAGATGGTTGTGAGCCACCATGTGGTTGCTGGGAATTGAACTCAAAAGAGCAGTCAGTGCTCTTAACCACTGAGCCATCTCTCCAGCCCTGAGTTTAGTCTTTTTGAAGTATCTTGTGCATATAAATTTATTGAATAACTATTTGTTCCTGGAAATAGACAAAGACTTCGTGTATAGAAGCCTGTTTCTATGAAACCTAGTTTCTCTTTGTCTCTTTGCAGGTCTGTAATATAGTGGCAGGACAGAGATGTATAAAGAAGCTCACAGACAATCAGACATCCACCATGATCAAAGCCACAGCACGCTCTGCTCCTGACAGACAGGAGGAAATCAGCAGACTGGTGAAGAGCAACAGCATGGTGGGTGGACCTGACCCATACCTGAAGGAATTCGGGATTGTTGTTCACAATGAGATGACCGAGCTCACAGGCAGGGTGCTTCCGGCCCCAATGCTGCAGTACGGAGGCCGGGTAAGCTGCTTCCACACCAGTCACAAAAGATGCACCTTTGAATTTACCTGTAGTTGTGCTCATTATTGCTTCTGACTTCTGACTGTACCAAATGAAGTTTTGTTTGTTCCCCCTTCAACATAAAAATGGTCTTAGATTGTAATACCTTTTCTCTTTTCTTTTGTTTCTTTTTTGTTTTCTGTTTTTAAAGAATAAAACAGTAGCCACACCCAGCCAGGGTGTCTGGGACATGCGAGGAAAACAGTTTTATGCTGGCATTGAAATTAAAGTATGGGCAGTGGCTTGTTTTGCGCCTCAGAAACAATGTAGGGAAGATTTGCTAAAGTGAGTATCCCGTTTTCAGCTCAGTAATACCCTTCTAGATATGAAATATCATCTTTCTCTGTCTGTGCTGGGTACATTGGCACTGACCCCTGATGCCCACAGTGATGCCTTCTGGCTCCTCAGAAAAGACCCTGCGCTGTGTTGTAAACTGAGAATTCTCTGAGAGTCTGACTCAGCTCTGCATGTTTCAAGGCGGAGCTCATGAAGAGGTTCACCAGAAGCTGTGAATAGACAGAGTGTCAGCAATGCTATTTGGAAAACTCTCCAACTCTTAGGAGAACCTTTCCGTGGGCATTGCACCTTTTCCGGTACAAATGAAAACTAGCATATTTTTGGCAATTATAACTCACTAGGTGAGCTTGTTTTGCTGCAGGAAAACTGCCTCAGAGTTGTGTTACCTCTTACAGATACATCTTCTTTGTAAGGAAGTCCATGAGAAGGGTAAAGAAAACCAAGAAACAGAACTAGGGTGTAAAAAGGAACCCTACAAGACATTGGCAAATATACAAAGTCAGTTACTTTGATATAAGTCTGGTGGTTCATGCCTTTAATCCCAGCACTAGGGAGGCAGAGGCAGATGGGACTCTGCAAGTTTAAGGCCAACTTAGAATACATAGCAAATTTCAAGCCAGCTAAGGCTAAATAGTGAGAACCTGACTTATGCATAGATTTAAGTAATTTCTTAAATCCAAAATTTAAACTTCAAAATGAAAAAAAAAATGTTGGTTTCTTGAACTAAATCTGTTATGTTTGTTTCTAATTCTAAACATCCATACTTGAATATGAAATCATTATTTACATGTTCTGAGTTGAACACAAGCTCACCTACTCTGCCTTTACCAGCCTTATCAAAATGTGTGTTACCTGAAACTGGGACCCTCTTTTATTTTAGCTCTGAATTACTTTGATTATTTAAAAAAATATTTAAATATAAATGCTATTCTAGTCCCTAAAGCTCAGCTGAACCATAATGTTTTAGAAATTAAAAATGGGCTTTGAAGGTTTAGCTCAGTGGTAGAATGCTTGCTTAGCATACTTAAGGCTCTAGGTTTAATTTCCATTACCACAAAAAATGCTAATAAAAACTCAGACTGATTACTTGTTAGTTTACTAATACCAATTGTTCTGTTTTAATTGCAGTGGTACAACTGCCAATCTATTTTTGGCAACTGTGTAAAGTCTTGTGTTTGTTTATGTGTGAAAATGAAAGCGCTGTGTACCGCTGGTTTTATCTTAACAGGAGCTTCACTGACCAACTTCGTAAGATCTCCAAGGATGCAGGGATGCCTATCCAGGGTCAGCCATGTTTCTGCAAGTATGCGCAAGGTGCAGACAGTGTGGAGCCCATGTTTAAACATCTGAAAATGACATATGTGGGCCTGCAACTAATCGTGGTGATTTTGCCTGGGAAGACACCAGTATATGGTATGAACACTTGTGTTTTTTCGAGACAGGGTTTCTCTGTGTAGCCCTGGCTGTCCTAGAATTCACCCTGTAGACCAGGCTGACCTCGAACTCACTCCCAAGTGCTGGGATTAAAAGCATGTGCCTTTACTATAAGAGTATAAACACTTAATGTTGAGTGAGAGATGATTTCAAGTCCTAGGTTTGATAGGATAAGCTAGGTGATTGTATAGTCCCAGCTGTACACTGTTAGTGGTCTAAGCCACAGAGACTCAGGTGTTGAGTATAGACGTATAGCTCAGTGGTAGAGTACTTTGCTTAGCAAGCTCCCTGAAACATTGGAAAATGGTGGGGTTGGGGCATGATGATATTCTCCTCTTTTCCTTCCTCTCTTCTCCCCCCCACCACCCTCACCCCTTTCTTGTTGAGATGAGATCTTATGTAGGCTGGCCTTGAACTCATTATGAAATAGAGAATGGCCTTGAACATTGAATCCTCCAATTTCTACCTCCCAAGTCCTGGGATTCTAGGAATGTACACCTGATTTACGTGGTACTGGGGGCTGAACCCAGGACTTCATTGATGATAGGGAAGCACTATATCAACTGAGACACATCCAGGCCAAGATTTGTTTCTTGTTCTTCTTTTCTATCTATTCTCAATAGACAGTGGCTTCTGCTCCATGTAACCACTTCTCACTCTAAGACCCAACTTAGTAGAACAAACACTGTTTGGAAGGTTGTTGGCCACCATGTTTTTCTCTCTACATTTGGGTACAACCACCCTTACCCAGCCTGGTAGGAAATGCTGTGTAGGCTGGAAGACGCTGATATTCTAGTGAAAGACACTTAGGAGTATCGGAATGGGGCAGTAGACTGGAGCTGGGGGTGAGTATCAGAAGGGGCAGTAGACTGGAGTTAGGAGTGAGTATCAGAATGGGGCAGTAGACT
>NW_022196900.1:82853478-82856691 GCF_008632895.1 Mastomys coucha | reverse complement strand
GGGTGAGTATCAGAAGGGGCAGTAGACTGGAGTTAGGGGTGAGTATCAGAAGGGGCAGTAGACTGGAGCTGGGGGTGAGTATCAGAAGGGGCAGTAGACTGGAGTTAGGGGTGAGTATCAGAAGGGGCAGTAGACTGGAGTTAGGGGTGAGTATCAGAATGGGGCAGTAGACTGGAGTTAGGGGTGAGTATCAGAAGGGGCAGTAGACTGGAGCTGGGGGAGAGGGAGCTGCTGCCTCTAGAAGAAGATATACTAAGTTTGCATCTGCTGTGAGATGAGTGACACAGGCTCTTCTCTTGTTGGCCATCTGAGTCAGACTGTAAGAGCACACACCAGCCCTTAAGCTTCATCACACACCTTCCATTTTCTATCTGCTTCTTTTGTCACCTTCTATTTATCTCTAATTTTCTGTTAGGGGAACAAAGTAAAACTGAGAGGGTAGTGTGTGCTCTGAGGAGGATGGAGCTAGGAGATTGATTCCTTTACGAGACCAGTTCTGAGGGATAAGAAACCTCAGGGGACCTAGCAAGTGGTGGCAGGCAGCACCAGAAGGGTAGCTTTCAGAGCTGTAGCCCAGGAGAAAAGGAGAGGCTGCTCTGAAGGTTTAGCAGGAAAAGTGCTGGCGCCTGACACTGTAGCCCCGTGTGCAGGTGTAAGTGTTAAGTGTTCAGGACTCTCCTTCATTCACAGTAATTAGTAACTAAGCATTTCTAAGGGAGCTAATTTATTTTTTTCTGACTTATTTTTATAGCGGAGGTGAAGCGTGTTGGAGATACACTTCTAGGTATGGCCACGCAGTGTGTGCAGGTCAAAAATGTTGTGAAGACCTCGCCCCAAACCCTTTCCAACCTTTGCCTGAAGATAAACGCCAAGCTTGGAGGAATTAACAATGTACTAGTGCCTCATCAAAGGTAAGATCATGACTTCTTTTCCTACTTTTATTTAAAATCTAAATTATGGGATTTATAATAAAGAACACACTTTCTAGCCAGATAAAGTGGTGCACACCACCATTACTTGGGTAATAAGGCAGGAGGGCCATAGGATCGTGAGTGTCATACCAGGCTAAGCTACATACCAAGGCCTTGTCTCAAAAAAACAAAACAAAATGAAATTAAAATAAAACCCAAAACCCCAAGGGTTTATTAGCCAGGTGTGATAGTACCTATTTTAACCCCAGCACTCAGGAGTCCAAGGCAAGCAAATTAGTTCCAGGCCAGCCTTATCTACATAGTGAGCTCCAGGCTAGGTAAAGCTACACAGTGAGACCCTGTCTCAAAAACAAAGCAAAATAAAAACCAAGGTCTGACATGTAGCTCAGTGGTAGAACACTTGCCTAGTGTGTGTAAGCCCTTGGGTTCCATTCCCACCAGTACAAAACAAATAAACAAAACATTCTCAAACATGCGTCTCAGTGGCTGTTTCTTATGGAATGTATGTAAACACATGTACCCGCTACCAGTAAGACTTGGAGCATTTCCAGACTCTGTCAAGCTCTCTTGTCACTCACTCCAAAGCTAACTCCCAGGGCCAGGGCTGTAGCTTACTGGTCTAGCACTTATTACATGAAATCCTGAGTTACCTACTAACAGGTAACTCCAAAAGGAACTGTCTGTCGAATGGATTTGTTTACCAGTCGCCTTCCTATAAGTGAAGTCAATGGGGCAATATGCTCTGTTTTGTCTTCTTTTTCCGTTTCTTCTCTTTTTTCCTTTTTTTCAAAACAGGGTGTCACAGTATAGCTTTAGCTGTCCTAGAACTCACTATGTAGATCAGACTGGCCTCAAACTTACAGAGATCTGCCAACCTCTGCATTCAGAACGCTGGGACTAAAAGATGTAGCATTCTGTCCGGCTTATCTTCCTTTTCTTAACATTGTATGTGTGCAATTCATTTAATATTGTTACATTTAAATAATTTTCATTGTTATGGATTATTTTATTATATAGGTAAAAATCATATAATTTTGTCTGTTCTTTGTCAATATTATATATTCATTGTACAGTTCTACAGTATTGATAGATGTAAGCATTGTTTTCTCTTGGGTGGGACTCCAGGTGTGGAATTGTTGGATTACAGAGACTAGAGTTATAGAGAATACAAAGATTTAGCCTTAACAGATGCAGTCAGGCATTTTTTCAACCTGTCTATCCCAATTTACATCTCTACTGAGAGTTCTAGTCATTCCGTACCATTTTTTTTTCCTGGTTTTTTCAAGACAGGGTTTCTCTGTGTAGCCCTGGCTGTCCTGGAACTCACTCTGTAGTCCAGGCTGGCCTCAAACTCAGAAATCTGCCTGCCTCTGCCTCCCAAGTGCTGGGATTAAAGGCGTGCACCACTACCGCCCAGCTGAAATGCAGAGTTTTAAGTCCAGTCTTTTTGTTTAGCTCAGTGCTTTTATTTTAGCTATTTTTATTACAAGAAATAGTATCTTACCATTGTTTTAATTTGCTTTACCCTGATTGATGATGATAAGCATGTTTAAGGTTAATTTTGGGCATCTTTTGTAGGGAGCCAGTTCAGTTCTTTTGTCCGTCTGTCTGGTTATTTTTTGTTTGTTTTAGGATAGGATCTCAGAGTTTCATGTAGCCTAAAATGGTCTAGAGATAATTAGCTGAAGATGACCTTGAACATCTGCCTTCTGATTTATTACTAGTTTGTTTGTTTATATATTTATTTGAGACAGAATCTGTACTATCCAGGTTCATCTTAAAGTGGAGGGCTTGGTTGGAGAGGTGGCTCAGCAGTTAAGAGCTCTAACTGTTCTTGCAAAGGATTCAAGTTCAGTTCCAGGCACCCACATCAGGCAGCTCACAGCTGTCTGTAACTCTAATTCCAGGGAATCTGAAACCGCTGAGGACATCTATACATGTATACATATAAACTTACACAGGCACATACATGCGATTAAAAAACAAATCTTGCCTGGCTTGGTAGTGCATACTTTCATTTGGAGGAGTTGGGAGGTAGATCCAGGCGAATATGTATAAATTCAAGGCCAGCCTGGTCTACATAGTGAGATCCAGGATAGCCAGGGCTAAGTAGTGAGACCCTGCTTAAGTAATCTTGTTTCACAAGTAGCTGAGATTACAGTCATGAGCTACTACAACTACATCTGAATGGGATGGAAGAGATAGGGGTAAAGAAACAGATTCTGCCCAGCACTTGGGAGGCAGAGGCAGGCAGATTTCTGAGTTCGAGGCCAGCCTGGTC
>NW_022196900.1:82842806-82853468 GCF_008632895.1 Mastomys coucha | reverse complement strand
AAAAGAAAGAAAGAAAGGAAGGAAGGAAGAAAGAAAGAAGAAAGAAAGAAAGAAAGAGAGAGAGAGAAAGAAAGAAAGACAGAGAGAGAACAAAAGAAAGAGAGAGAGAAAGAAAGAAAGAAACAGATTTTGTAGGGCTGAGGCTGTAGCCTGGTGATAAGCACATACTGGTCTCCAGTACCACAACAAGGAAAGGAAAGATGAGGGGAGGAAGGAAGGGAAGGTAAGGAGGGCATGAGCTGATCCTGAACTTCTGGCTAAAGCTGTTTTAACCTCCTGAGCAGCTGGAACTACAGATGTCACTCTATATGGCTTCTTGCCCATTTTTATATTGAGTTATGAGATAATTTTATTGATTTGTGGTCACAGTTTTATATAGTTCTGGTTGTAAGTCTTTGATAGCAACAGGTTTTGCAGCTATGTTATCTGTGCTGTGTTTTATATTATACTTGATAAACAAATTTATTTTTGTTATTTAATTTGTTATTGTTGTTATTTAATTTCTTGGGTTTTTTGAGACTGGGTCTCATATAAAGCCCTAGCTGGTCTGAAATTCACTACATTGACTTCAGGCTAGCCTCAGACTTATAGTAATCCTCCTGCCTCTGCTTCTAGAGTGCTGGAGTGCCTATCACCATGTCCAGCTCTTAATAGTGACTTTTTTTTTCTTTTTTTGGTTTTTCGAGACAGGATTTCTCTGTGTAGCCCTGGTCACTCTGTAGACCAGGCTGGCCTTGAACCCAGAAATTCGCCTGCCTCTGCCTCCCAAGTGCTGGGATCAAAGGCGTGTGCCACCCTGCCTGGCTAAATAGTGACTTTTAGGGATCGCTTTGTGGTAGTGCTGCTGGGTGTAGATGCTGCATCGGCCCTCCATCACTGAGCCAAATTCCCTGGCCTCAGAGATTCCTAATGAGACTGAGTTCTTTCCACCTCGAGTGATAGGCTTTTGTTTAAGTTTCAACTTCTCAGATTAGCTCTGGAGTAACCAAATACTAAGGCAAGATTGTGCTAGGGTCAACAGAGTACTGGCAAAGATTGAAGAGATTTGGGGATTGCTGCCTATGTGAATTTTTAACATATCTGGTCCTCAGCTCCCTGTCTATGAAGATAACATTGGCCTTTCAACTCCAAAATACCATTTGTTTTTAAGATTTATTTATTTATTATATGTTAAGTACACTGTAGCTGACTTTGGACATTTCAGAAAAGGGCATCAGATCTCATTATGGATGGTTGTGAGCCACCATGTGGTTGCTGGAATTTGAACTCAAGACCTTCAGAAGAGCAGTCAGTGTTCTTAACTGCTGAGCCATCTCTCCAGCCCCCTAAAATACCATTTTTATATGTGCTCTTTGATGTGAAAAGTTTCACTGAGGGCTGTAATCTGTAGCCTTGGCCACTGCTGCATTGGGTGGAGGTGAAGCTGAAACCTTCCATACAATTCTCATCTTTGTCCTTAGATAAAAGAACTGGGACACTGAATGAATTTGTATTTTCAACAATATTTATCAAATGCCAAGTACAAGCTCAACAATGTTCTAGGTACCAGTAATGACGAAGATATAACAAAATTCCTACTCTTTTTTTTCTTTTTTAAGACTTATTTACTTATTTTATGTATATGAGTGCTCTATAAAAGCATCAGATACCATTACAGATGGTTGTGAGCCACCATGTAGTTGCTGGGAATTGAACTCAGGACATCTGAAAGAACAGCCATCTCTCCAGCCCCAAAATTCCTACTCTTGTAGAGATTTTATTTGTGTAGGTATGTGTGCAAATAAAAATAAATAAGATATGTGGTTTTGAGTGATAAATATTATGTATAAAATTTGAGAATATATTAATATAAATATATAATATAATAATATAAGTAAATAGCATAAGTCTGTATGAAACAGATAAGAATGGATTTGATTCCCTTCTCGAAATTTCACAACTTAAAGAGAGTTGGGTTTTGGAAGGTTAGTATTCTTTCCTAATGGGCAGAGGGTCCTCGTTTCTAAGATTATAGCTGCAGTTATGTCTGCTGATATATTTTTCTAGACTCATTGAGTGCCACTGTCTTCTTGAATTCGGCAGGCCTTCAGTGTTCCAGCAGCCTGTCATCTTCCTGGGAGCAGATGTCACTCACCCGCCTGCTGGGGATGGAAAGAAGCCGTCCATTGCAGCCGTGGTGGGCAGCATGGATGGCCACCCCAGCCGGTACTGTGCCACAGTCCGGGTGCAGACATCTCGACAGGAGATTGCCCAGGAGCTCCTCTACAGTCAGGAGGTTGTGCAGGACCTGACGAGCATGGCTCGGGAGCTGCTCATTCAGTTCTATAAGTCCACGCGCTTCAAGCCCACACGCATCATCTACTACCGCGGAGGGGTGTCCGAGGGACAGATGAAACAGGTGCTCCTGCCAGCCCAGTGCCATCTATCTACCCGCACTCTGACAGAGCGCCCTCCTTCCTGCCACTGGACACCTGAGACCCTAGGGATTCTAAGAAAGTTCTTTGTGAAATAAAATCCCCATTCTGTCTCCTAGGTAGCATGGCCGGAGCTAATAGCAATTCGAAAGGCATGTATAAGCTTGGAAGAAGACTATCGGCCAGGAATAACCTACATTGTGGTACAAAAGAGGCATCACACACGACTCTTCTGTGCAGATAAAATGGAAAGGGTAAGGAGACAAGTGCTGTAAGCTTCCTTATCTGACTGTGTGGCAAGTAAATGTGGTTTTGATGTTTACAGTATCATCTAAAATGCCTGGGTCTAATAATAATTTGGTTTTTGTTTTGTTTTTGTTTTTTTGAGACAGGGTTTCTCTGTATAGCCCTGGCTGTCCTGGAACTCACATTGTAGGCCAGGCTGGCCTCAAACTCAGAAATCCTCCTGCCTCTGCCTCCCAAGTGCTGGGATTAAAGGCCTGCACCACCACTGCCCGGCAATAATTTAATAAATATATTAACCATAGTTGAATTTAGACGACCAATTCTAGATAGCACAAGTGTTAAGCATGAGTATTTCTCTTGTGTGACAGAAATGCTAGTTTCGAGAGTTTTGGAAAGGGCATAGGAGAATTATAAATTAGTTACTTTTGTTATCACTGTAACAAAACACCTGACAAAAACTTTACTTTGGCTGGATGGTGGTGGCACATGCCTTTAATCCTAGCATTTGGGGGGCAGAAGTAGGCAGATTTCTGGATTTCTTTTCTTTCCTTCTTTCTTTTTTTTTTTTCCGATTTTTCGAGACAGGGTTTCTCTGTGCAGCCCTGGCTGTCCTGGAACTTACTCTGTAGACCAGGCTGGCTTCGAACTCAGAAATCCGCCTGCCCCTGCCTCCCAAGTGCTGGGATTAAAGACACGTGCCACCCATGCCCAGTTGGATTTCTGGATTTCTGAGTTTGAGGCCAGCCTGGTCTACAGAGTGAGTTCCAGGACAGCCAGGGCTACACAGAGAAACCCTGTCTGGAAAAAACAAAACAAACAAAAAACAAACAAACAAAAAACTCAAGTTGTTTTTGTATAGTTTTGATGAGTACTGGTTAGAAACATGTCAGGTACATTATAGTATAACAGGCAACTTCAAAGTGGAATGGTGTGTGTGTGTGTGTGTGTGTGTGTGTGTGTGTGTGTGGTGCTGGAGATCAAACCCAGAGTTTCACATGTGGTTTTTGCTGCTTTTTACTGCTGATGCATGAGTGATAGTTGTAGGGTGTAAGGCAGAATCACTTCAGTGATTTTATATCACTTTAAGGGAATTATTGGGATATCTACTTGAAAGAATCATGATGTCATACTTACTAATCACAGGCAAGAGACTTTACTTCTTTTAGCCACAATGAAAATTTATGATAATTTGACTTAAGATTTTTTATTTATGTATTATGTGTATGTATTTACTTACCTATTTGTGTGTATGTGTGTGTGTGCATGTGAATGTGAATGTGTTGTAGGTGCATACATCTATACATGCATACAGAGGCCAAAAGAGAGCATTCATTAGGTGTCCCCCTCTGCTATTCTCTGCTTATTCATTTGAGGCAGGGTCTTCCCTGAACCTAGGGCTTGCATTTTCTTGGCTAGGCTGGAAGCCAGTGAGCCCCAATGTTCTACCTGCTTGGTCCCACTTCAGACCTAATGTTACAGGCATTTACTGGGACACCAGCCCTCAGGATTATGAAGCATGTGCTCTTAACTGCTGAGCCATCAGATTTTGGAATTGTCACTTTTATGTTACTGTGAAAGCAGTCTGCATTCTGTAGTTACTCAGCTTTTTTTTTTTTTTCTTTCCTTTCAAGACAGGGTTTCTCTGTGTATCCCTGGCTGTCCTGGAACTCACTATGTAGACCAGGCTAGCCTCGAACTCAGAAATCTGTCTACCTCTGCCTCCCAAGTGCTGGGATTAAAGGCATGTGCCACCATTTCCCGGCTGTAACTGAGCTTTAATAATGTTCTCTTATAATGTAGCCATCATCACATGAGTAAACAGTAGGCAGTCTATAGTGTGCTATACTGCTAAGCTATGATACTCAGAAGGCTAGATAGGTTAGATGAAGTCTTCATTTATAATGAGCTTATTGGATATAATCCCTTCATAAGTCAAAGAACATTTGTATTCTTACCTGTGAAATATGATTGTGAACAACATCTAGGCATGGGTGGTTACACAGCTGTAGTTCTAGTAGTTGGGAGTGTAAAGCAAGAAGATCATGAACTGCAGGCTAACCTGAGTTATCCCATCTCCAAAGAAAGAGCAAGTGTAGGAGATGTAGCTAGCACACACAAAGCCCTGCATTCAGTTCCTCAGTGCATATCTTCAGTGACATAGCACATCCTAGGCTTGCTTAGGCCACATGAGGCCCTGTCTAAAAAACCAAAACACAACAAAAAAGGAATAGAATCTATTTCAAGAGGAGTAGTAGAGCTTAAACTAATAAAGCAGTGTTAATTTGGGGTATAATTATCAGCCCTTGATAAAAAAAAAAAACCATTTCTATTTGTTTTATTTATGATTTACTATTTATGTTTAAAGTGGTTAAGTTCCAAGTGTACAGTATTCAATGACTGCTTTCTGGATATTTTTATGATACTATTTTATCTGTGCAGTCCTGCACTTCTTTAGGCCTAGGAAGGACGAGATCTGTTCTGCTGCTTGATCGTCAAGCCTGCTGGCCCCTCCCATTGTTTTCCAGGACAAAAGTTGTCTCTTTTCCAGGAACAAGATGTTGGTTTTGGTTTCTGAGTTGCAGGAGACTGGCATTTTCCCCATGGTTCCCAGGTCTGCTAGCCAGTTTACATTAAATCTTTGTCCTCTGACTGCTCTAGCTCTGACTCAGTGAATTCTTACACTTTGCTAAAATAAATCATCGGAATGCTTGCTTGAAATTAAAAGCAGAAAATATCCTGCCACCCATCTTGTATTGCTGTGGTTTCCTCTCTGTCCCAATGTAAACTTGCTGTCCATGTGTTTACTGTGGAGTGGAGAGGAAATCCAGGACCTGGATTATTTTACTCCTACTCTCAGTGCTGGGAACAGAACACAGGGCTTCAAATGGACTAGGAAACAGTCTACCAGACCCTGAATTATCTTTCTATCCTATAGCTCTGTTCTTTACCATCATTCAGGATCAATGTTCTAGTTCTTTAGTTTAGTTTATATTTATACCCTGACCAATATCTCCAGCTTTCTTGCTTGCCTCCAGCTCCAAAATCTACTTGCTCATTTGCTTTGCTTCAACTCTCTGGCTGGTGGGAGTTGCTAGCTGAACAAATCATTTATTCAGTCATGGACCATGTTATAAACACATGAGAGCAAATCTTAAACCTTAAATGTTGTGATTTTTTTCCTCATTGTTCTATTCCCCATTAAGTATTTATCCCATTTTTAAAAAGTCCTATCCATGATGTCTTACTAATAACAAAGGCCTACCTTCTACAGTGTAGTGGTGGGCATAGCTGCCTTCAGAATGCTACCTCTGCTGTCTAGGAAGCTGGGACCTGGAAGGCATGGATTGTGTCTGTTGCCTACCTACCCTCTACTTTCAAATGTGACCTTGTGCTTCCATATCTCCTCCCTCAAATCTCAGGCTCATCTCCCCATCTGTGCCTTTGACTCAGTTGTTTCTGCCTCACTAGTTAATTAATTTCTTGTGCATGTATGTGTGTGAGTAAGTCAAAGGACAACTTCTTTGTAGGTTTCAGAGATGGAACACAGGCCATCAGCTGCTGAGCCAGGTCACAGGCTCATCTTCCTTTTTCCATGGCCTTCGTCTTGTGTTCCAGAAGCTGTTCAGTTCTTCCTCAATTCCCCCAACCAACATTTGGTAACTGCTCTCCCTCTCACTGGCTACCTTTTCTTTTTTCCCTTTTATAAATTCCCTTTTAGAAGAACAATCACTTGACATGCTGTCTGTTCCCTCACATCAGATTTTCAGGAAGTAGGAAGTTAAAGAGAGAACTAAAATTGTGCCTCTGTGGCTTGTTCATCTCCAACCAGGTCATATTCACACAATGACCTCTTAGCCACACTTGAGACAGCACAGCCTTCTCGGCTTTAGCAATATGAATGGCCAGACTTCCTACTTGCCTCTGCAATCAGATTCCCTTTACTTAAAAGAAAATTAGATTTGTTTATCTTATTGTATGTGTATGAGTGTTTTGTTTCATGTATGTATGTGCACCACATTCATGCCTGATACCTGCAGAAGTCAGAAGAGGCTTGGGGGGGGGGGGCAGGTATTTGTGAGGAGTGTGGATGCTGGGAATCAAACCCAGATCCACTGAAAGACTAAGTGCTCTTAATCACTGAACCATCTCCCCAGCCCCTCCCTGACTTCTTCCTGTTCTCAATTTGAACTCATCCACTTTTCTAAGCCACTTGCTTCTCAACACCAAATCCATATTCCTACCTTATACTGTTCTGTCTGACTCCTGATTTGTACTTTGAATTATCTACCAGATATTTTCCCTTAGATGTTTTGTGAGCACTGTATCAGTCTCCACAGACCCTGCTGTGTAGTGGTGATAACAACAACCTATCTAAGCTGGGCAGTGGTGGCGCATGCCTTTAATTCTGGCACTTGGGAGGCAGAGGCTAGTGGATTTCTGAGTTCAAGGCCAGTCTGGTCTACAGAGTGAGTTCCAGGACAGTCAGGGTTACACAGAGAAACCCTGTCTCGAAAAACCACCACCACCACCACCAACAACAACAACCACCCATCTTTGTGGCTTACAATGATTCATTTCTTGCTCATGTTACACATTCATTGTGGCCCTGCTGCAGCTGTGAGCCTGTTGTCCTCCATTTGGAATCTAGGCTGACAGAGCCTATCTGGAACCTTGCCAGTCAGTGTAGCAGAAGGGAAAAAGGAAAAGACAAGCTGAGTGCTGGCTCTTGAGGCTTCTGCCCAGAAGTAACACATTTTGGGCCACATTTTATTATCAAAGCAATTTATATAGCCACTCCTGTGGTAGCTGGGTGGAACTTTATAATCTTCCCCAGGGAGGGGCACAGAAATATTTGGCATTGATGATACAGTCTACCATAAGCATGTCAAGCAAAACACGTCTTAACCTCCCACTTATTGCTTAATCCCCATCCAAAACCTCTCCTACTTCTCCTTAGATTCTGTTGCTTGGCATCACTGTATTTTATATTGCCAAACTACAAACTTAGAGTCATTTTTAACTTCTCCTGCCTTATTGTCCCTGCTGTGTCCAGTTTGCCAAATAGTTCTGCCCCCAAATCTCTCTTGCCTCCAGTGTTTTCCATTATCCTAGGTGGGAGACTTGTGGCAATGTCTGTTGCCTTTACTCCTTCATCCTGCTCTCAGGGATTAGGTTCTAAAACTCACCCCACTGTTCAGAAGTCTCCAAGTGTTCTCCATTGCTTACAAGACACCTTCCTTTGCTCCTTCATGTTTTCCTTGGGGAGCCAAAACAACACACTTATTTCTTCTTCCACTGTGTCCTCATTGTGTCTCCATTTCCACTGCATTCCTTTTTCTGGAATGAGCACATCCCTAGTCCTTTTTGTTGTTTATGTTAAAGTATACTATAAATGCCTTTTTAGATAACAGTTGGACTTTATGATTCAGACTAATGCATATAGTTCTGTTTACACCAAATCTTTTTTTTTTTTTTCCACTGTGTATCCCTTGCTATCCTCTGTAGACCAGGCTGGCCTCAAACTCAAAGATCTCCCTGCTTCTGCCTCCTAAGTGCTAGCATTGAAGCCATGTACCACTACTATTCAACATCCCTAGAGATTTTTTAAAAAGAGGTTCTGTGGTTAAATAAGTTTAAAAACACCATCTATTCTGCTGTCTTCTTAAGTATCATACCCAATTAAACAGTGGTTTTGAGAAATTACACATTAGAAAATGCCTGTTTGTGTGTGTGTGTGTGTTTTACTGGACTCTGAAGCCACAGGCTCATATGTGGCAGTATATGCTATCCTCTGAGCTATATTTCTCTCTTTAAAAAAGCTTTATAAACTGTGCTTTAATGCAAAAGTCCTCAAATTTGACAAAAAATCACTTAAGCACACTGTAACAACTAATATTCCTACAGAACACACTTTCAGGAAAGATGCTAGACCCAGTATGTACTTGTTCGTCTTATTCATAGGGGATATAAGACTCCCTAGTGGATGCCTAAAACACACACATACACACACACATACACACATACACACACACACACAGAGTACACAACACGTACTCACATACAACATGTACACACACCCACACCTCACATACATAAACATATAACACGTACACACAACACACATACAACATATATACACAACAAACACATACCACACCACACATACACACTGCACATAACACACGCGCATGCACACACACAGCATATATACCCCTCCATACACAACACACATACATACATGTACAATGCATACACATAACACATATACACACACAGCATATACATACAACAAACAAGCACACACCACACCACACACACATAACATACACAATATACACACACACCACACATATACCTTTTTTCTAAACATACATGCCTGTTGTGGCATTTAAACTATAAGTTGGCAGTCAGGTGATGGTGGCACACGCCTTTAATCCCAGCACTTGGGAGGCAGAAGCAGTCAGATTTCTGAGTTCGAGGCCAGCCTGGTCTACAAAGTGCGTTCCAGGACAGCCAGGGCTACACAGAGAAACCCTGTCTAGAAAAAAACCAAAACCAAAACAAACAAACAAAAAAAATGTATAAATTGGCATAGTAAAGATCAATAATCTAGAGCAAATAGGGACTGAGTGAGCCGGGCTGACCGGGGCGAACAGGATTGACCAGGAGCAAACACAGGTCCTAAAATTCAGTTTCCAACAACCACATGAAGGCTCACAACCATCTGTACAGCTACAGTGTACTCATATACATAAAATGAATTAAGAAAAAAATAATTTAGAAGCCACTCCATATAGGGTATTTAAAAAAAAGATCAATAATAATAATAAAAGAAAGCCAATAACTGTAATAAAGTTATGTGAATCAGACATGGTATCTCAAACCTCTAATCTTAGCACTCAGAAAACTGAGATAAAAGAACTGTGAGTTCAAGACCACCCACACTAATTGGCAGGCCATCCTAAGCAATACAACAGATATTGTCTCAAAAAACAAACACGGAGGTAACAAAAGCAACATGTGTCATTGTCTCTCTCAAAGTATTTCCATTTCCCATTGCACTGTGCTCATATTTTGAGCATTGGCTGACCACAAGTAACTGAAGCCATAACTTGAGATGAGCAGGAGTTACTGTAACTCAGTTACACCTTCTCTGGTTCAGCTAGATACCCAAGCTTGGTATAAATTTGAAGGGAGATTGCTCTGTATTCCAAGTTGTTATATGCCTTGTTATGTGATTCACAGCTGGAAGGAAGAGTAGCAGTTAGAAAGGAGTCAAATGAACCCTATGGAAACATATGCCTCTGTGCTATTAAACTTTCTCATAGTAAAGCAGACAGAAACAACATTTAATTTGTTGCTGTTCAGTGCATTTCTGGAGTGTTCCTCTCCCCTTTCCAGAACCTTAGGATTTTAGAAATGTAAGAAGTCATGACCTGATTTTTTGTATAGATGATTAGATTGAGGCACAAAGATGTTCTACTCTGTTCAAGACTGTGAGTACTGGCCTCGCTCTGAACTATCTTCTCCATGCCAGCAGAGGCTTCTGATAGATATGTGCCAGAACTTCTATATAGACATACACATAGAAAATACATACACATATACATACATATGACTGAGCCTATAGACATTAGTTTTGTTGAACCTTGTGAACCAGTTGGAAGTCCTTCATCTTATCTTTTGCTGAAAGCTCTGTGTGTGTTGGGTTCTTTTTCTCTCAGTTGAGGAATGGAGTTTGTCATTTCTTTGGGGATTGTTGCAGTGCTGAGGGTTGAACCCACACTCTTCCTCGCTCATGCTACGCAAGCGCTCTCTAGCGGAGTTACATTTGCATTCCTTCAATGCTGTTTTCCCCTTCTCTGCATACAGAATGCCATCTATAAGCATGTGGCAATATTAATGCACAAGGCTATAGATAAAGTTAGTATTTGGATCCCCCAAACACTCTGGAGACTTTAAAAGGTTAGGTTAAGGAAAAGTTACAAAGGGACCCAACTTT
>NW_022196900.1:82797577-82842796 GCF_008632895.1 Mastomys coucha | reverse complement strand
TTAGTTAAAAACAGGGTCTCACACTGTAGCCCAAGCTGACCTTGCTGATCTTGAACTCGGAACAATCCTACTGCCTCAACTTCCCAAATGCTGAGGTTACAAGAATGAATCACCGTGTCTGGCTTGACATCTTGAATTGATCTAGTTTTGAGACTTCACATAACAGCAATCTACTAACTTATTACCAATTCATGTGTTGAAGGAAATAAGTGGCCTTAAACCAGTTTGTTACTCAGATGGTTAATTGTATTTTTAAAAATTGTATCTTTTTAACAGGTGGGGAAAAGTGGCAATGTCCCAGCAGGCACTACGGTGGATAGCACCATCACACATCCATCTGAGTTTGACTTTTACCTCTGTAGTCATGCAGGAATTCAGGTAATTTGGAAGCTAGTCCAGATCTTTGACCTGATAGAAAAGTATCTGCCAGCTCAGCAGCTAGCTTGAGTAGACTTGTCATTATATGCTATGCCAGCTTTGTTGATGGCTATGTTTCAGGACTGCTATGCAGGGATCTACTTGTAGGTATGGGGTGAGGCAGAAATACTGTTGAGTTTAATAGTTAGATTATTATTATTATCTTGTCTCTTAGGAAGCCAAGTCCTGCTAGAAATGCATTAATCCTAAAACTCTCCCTCCAGGGAACCAGTCGTCCTTCTCATTACCAGGTCTTGTGGGATGACAACTGCTTCACTGCAGATGAACTGCAGCTACTGACTTACCAGCTCTGTCACACTTACGTGAGGTGCACACGCTCCGTCTCCATTCCTGCCCCTGCATATTATGCCCGGCTTGTAGCATTCAGGGCAAGGTATCATTTGGTGGATAAAGATCATGACAGGCAAGTTCCTCAAGAGTAAAAAGACTTTTACTTTTCCTGTTGTGGAATCATGTTTTTAAAAACAAGCTTTACAGAAAACCCCTTTAAAGATTTAAACATCCTTTTAAGGTTTAGCCTGCAAGGAACAATTAAAACTGCACGAGGCTTTGAGAACTTTTAATGTGACTTTGGTCCAAGAAGTGCTCAAGCTTGTTTAAACTTGTGTCTCTAACAGAGTCTCATTTGGAGCTGCCTGTGGTTTTCACATAGAACTGCATTTCAGTTCTGCTGAGGTCCCAGGCAGCCTCAAAAGGTGGTGGCAGAGCACCCTAGCTCTAATCAGAGTGGTCACAGACTGTGCATTCCACTTCATGCATGAAGGAGTCCTACCTAGCTCATTTGGCTTCCAGTACAATCCAGAATTGACCGGAGTCATTCGGGGCTTATTGGGAAACCAAAGAGGTGACTATCTTCACTACTAGGTAGGGATGGCAAGACACTCAGACAGTTTGCCCTCTTACTGAGCTACTCATAAATGGCTAAACAAGCTCTTTGCATTAATTTTCTTTCCCAAATGGCCATTTGTGAAGTGTAGCAGTTTCTGGGCTCTTCCCCAAGTCTCAATTCAGTTGCTAAATAGTAGACATTCCACTGCAAGTCTGTTTCTGTAAGGGATTGAAATGTGCACTATTACAGAGTGCCCAGCTGTGGCTTTACCCTTTGCATTCTTTTTTTTTTTTTTTTTTTTTTTTTTTTTTTTAAGATTTATTTATTTATTATATGTAAGTACACTGTAGCTGTCTTCAGACGCACCAGAAGAGGGCATCAGATCTCATTACGGGTGGTTGTGAGCCACCATGTGGTTGCTGGAATTTGAACTCATGACCTTCTGAAGAGCAGTCGGTGCTCTTCCCCGTTGAGCCATCTCACCAGCCCTGCATTCTTTAATATACATCCATTCATGCAAAACATTTATTTGGTACTGTATGCCTAGTACTGTGCTAGGTACTAGAAAATGATGAGATTCGTAAGCCATGTTTTTTGCCTATGGGAATTTTATGTTTCAGTGTGGCGGTAATAAAGGTGAATATAAAACTGACAAGTAGTCTAACTCATTGTAGATGACCATGCAGTGGGAAATCAGAGGAAAGGTTGCTAGAGACTTTATAGCTAGGTGGGCAGGGCTTAGCTTTACAAAGAAAGAGGATTTTTCCAGGCACGGGGATAGTAGACATAAAGGAGAGAAAGAGCAAGTGACATTTTTGGACAATAGTTAGTTTTCTTTGACTGGAGCATAGTAAAAGGGAATAGCAGGCATGGAGTGGGAAACTGTGTTGGAGCAAGATTGTCTTTGCTAAATGTAAAAGCTGTTCCTGGGCTGGAGTGCTGTGAGTGGAGGAGCAGAGGATGAGGTCAGAAATGACTGGGGTAACATCAGCATTCAGAGAGAAAGGTTGGGGGCCAAGGGTGTGACACCATGGTGAGTAGAGTGCTCAGCACACGTGAAACCCCAGATTGAGTCCTCAACACCCAAAAAGGGATGGTTTGCCAGACCCTATAGTACAGGGTACCCCAAGATGTATGTTTAGAACTTGTGACCACTCTGCTAGGCCCATAGACTCATTAATGTAGGAAACAGTGCTAGCAAGTAGGAACAAGGTTATGCCAGGCATGGAGGTCCACACCTCAAAGGCAAGGGGTCTCTGTGAGCTTGAGGCCAGCGAAGTCTACATCGTATGATCCTATTTCAAAAGAAGAAAAAAGGAGAAGGAGGAAGAAGGGGAGGAGAAGAATACTTTTTTTCTTGAAGATTTCATCCCAGTAAAGAATACCTGAGAATACCTGGACATTTCCCAATTAACAACTTCATTTCCATTGTGTTTAATAGTGTAAAAGAAAAGCACAGTATTCTGTGAAAACATATTCTAGGTGACCCTGACCTGGACTTTGAAGTCAGGGAAGTTTCTAAGAGGGATATGACTTATAATTGAAGCTTGAAGAACGAGTAGAAACCAAACAGACAGAAGGGGCAGTGAAGTCCTCACATAGGTGCTTTCAAACACTTGGTTTTTGTGAACATTAATTAATTATTACAACCACCCATTAAAGAAGTTGTACTGTAGTTTTCAGTTGAAAAAAGTGTCTAAGGAAACATAAATTGTTTGTGTAGCCCAGGCTTGAGCCAAGATGTTTGTGCTATTTGAAACACTGAAGTTTCAAGTAGTCTTCTGCTAATGCCTGGTTTCTTGTTTTGTTCTCATTGTAGTGCGGAAGGCAGTCACGTGTCGGGACAGAGCAACGGCCGGGATCCTCAGGCCTTGGCTAAGGCTGTGCAGATCCACCACGATACCCAGCACACCATGTATTTTGCCTGAGAGTCTTAGAAAAGAACTCAACCAATTTGGCATCCCACTCATCCTCACAATGTTTCAGATTGCCTACTCCTCTCGTAGAGCCACAGTTGGTTCAGGTCCCTACCAGCAGCTCAGAACAGTTGCACTGAGTCTGGACTCTGCAGCCCTGTCTGAGGCATTAACAAAATTGAGCCATTTTTTTTTTTTTTAAAGAAATAGATACTCATAGATTATGTTTTCTGATGCACTGGGCAGAATTCTTACCTCGATGTGCGAAGGTTGATCAGCCTTGACTTTCTAAAGGACTTTCCAAGAAGGGTTTCTATGGAATATTTTGCTAGCTGTGGTATTCACCGCATCTAGTCTTATAAGAGGAGTATTTCCTTTTTCCTGTGTTTATTGAATGGAGTGCGTAACTGGGAGAGAGAAACCAAACAACCTGTATCATTTCCATTAACTTTTCAATTGGGTGGGTCCATAGACTTCTTAATGGAGATTTCTGACTTTGCCACTATAAATGCCTTTAAGGAGCATTAATTTTTGAAAGTTTTACAGAACTCTGTTACCTTCACTGCTTTATCTTACTGATCTCTTCGGGCCTGCGCTGTGGAGTACAGGCTGCCCGGCAATTGCACTATATCTGGCTGCAGATCCAACAGGCAGTTCCCTTACTTGGCTGGCTTTTGTGACTCCATGACATAAGCAGATGTAATGCGTGTCATGGGGACAGATAACACTGCCATGGTAAAAAGTACCCATGTTCTCCATATTTGGAAAAAGAGAATTAGCTTTTAGTATTTTTCCATGTCTTCAAAAGTGCCCGTTTTATGCTGCTGTGTGGTGTGTTAGATCTAAATGATCTTTAAACTTCTCTCATAGAAAGTTAACTTTGGCAATAAGCATTTTTAAGGCCCCTGCCCTTTCTCCTCCTGATGTAGTTTTCTAGATGAGATTTTAGTATGATTTTATCAACCATTTCTTATATATCATAACTAGGATATTCTGAAACCAGTTTATAAAGACACAGATTTCAATGTCCTTTTAAGTAATTGTTTTTTTTAAAAAAAAAAAAAAAACAAAACCTATTTTATAGTCAGTGTCCTTCACTTTAAAAAAAAAAAAAAGCTGGAACCAGGATGCTTTCTGATTGGTCAGGCTTTGCTGATGTGTAAGGCACATTGAGCATTACTGCACTTGAAAAGAAAGTACCAGCCAGTAAAAAACTAGTTTCCCTGGGAGTCAAGGCTGTGCGCACAGCTGCCTTCAAGGCAGCTTGACATGTGCTTGCTGGCTTTGCCTTTCTCTTTTTCAACTAAAACTCTGTAGAAGAAGTTGATTTTTTTTTTTCTCTTTCTGTAATAGGTTCTAGATTCCCTCACAGGAAGACAAGATTCCTTTTCTTGTCCAAACAAAGGGAACTGATGTAAAGCAAGTATCAGTTAGAACATAGGGGAAATGTATTCTGTATTTAGTGTAGATAATACTTTGTTAAGGACAAGCGTTACATAGTCAAGGTAGTTCCACCCACGGTTTCCAGCCCACATTTTACTCTAAACTGAAGGGCAAGGGGTAAAAGGTAAGAGGCTCTATGTACAGCCACACTCCTCCTGGCTGGGGAGGGTGCTAGGGAGAGACTGAAGTCTCTGTAGAAACCATTGGTGGGAAACACTGGATCGGATGGTAAAGGGCGTTTGCTTGAACTCATTAGTTGGTCCAAGGTTCACATCTGTTAAACGAGTGCTCTCATAATCCCAGCAATATAAAGCACAGTTTCCCTTCAGTTGTTTCAATAAGTGTGTAGATACGTTAATGTTTACATTTCCGTGTACTGTCTGTCGCTCAGCCGTGCCACCAGTGTTTGCTGAGACTGGCCTCCGAGAGAGTGTACAATGCCTATCTAATCCTATAGCACATGAGGATGGGTGCAGACATCCTTAATATCTGCAGACAGTGGGGAAAAGCAAGTCCTGTGGCTGAAGCACAACACAGGAGTGAAGAGACAGCAGATGTCCGTTCCCTAAGATTTTCCTTTTTTGCAAATACCTCACTTGGATAATACAAATCAGGACATGTTGACAAATGGCTGACTGCCGCTTTTATTCACACCTGTTCAGGGAAAGCACAGAAAATACTCTGCAGCACAGCCACTCTGGACCCAAAAGGAGGGGGAGAAAAGGAAGTTTTTTTAGGAAAAGGAAAACTTGCCTGGAGTCTGTGATGTGAAGAACCCTTGGTGGCTGGTGGCTAGCCAGAGGCACCATACCTGCACTGGAGTGCCTAGGGCTTGCTTGTTGACAGTGCACAGTTTAAGAAACTCTTGCCATCTTCCAACACAATGGAACAGTGAGCAAGCAGTGCACCCAGAAGCCCCATCCACGTTCCTGCAATTGGGTTCTAGGTTTGCCCATGAACAATATTTCTGAAACTGTCAGTCTTAGTCTGCTGGGGTGAATCAGTGTGGGGCTGGAGGGAAAGCCAAGAGACCGACTTTTGCAGGAAAATGGTACCAATAAGCATGTGATGCTGTTGTTCTGCACAAATGGAAAAAAATATGGAAGAGTTAGGATTACTGGGGGAAAACATGCTGAGGGGTGAACAGTCAGGAGGTGATCACTGCAGAATCAGAACTGCAGTAATACCATCGAAAGCAAATCTGAATGCATAGTTTTAATTTAACTAGGGTTGGCAATTCAAATAGGTACCCCACCCCCTCAAAAAACTGACTGACTTGTTATGCATGTGTCAATCATTGGGAGGTGTGCATTCTCTAGAAGTAGTGTTAGGCTGTTTGGTTCTTTTAAATGCAGCCTATTTAGGTTCTGTCATGTAGTGTGGAAGGTTTTGGTGTAGCAACTCTAAAGAATGACAGTTTGGGGCTAAGGAGCATAGGACATTAAGAATGGGAAAGACCCAAGTGTTGAACCAATTATGTTTTGTTGTTCTTAGTTGTTGAATTCTGAGCTGATGCAGCCAGTGTTCTGGGCAGGCGAACCACATTCGTTCTTACTGTATGTTCTATATGCTGCTTCCAAAGATGATGACTTACAAGCAGGCATGTTCTAAGTGGTGTGTACCTTAGGATCTGGGGTCCAGCCCGTATCCTAGATCAAAGCCTACCCACCTGGCTCAGCTACCTAGTCCTTCCCATGGGAAAAGGCAATGCACTGCTCTAACCAGGCTCACCCTCTCTACACCACCATGGTTACCGTCCATGGATATGCTCTTAAGATTGTCTTGCTCAGTAGCAAGGTGGCTGCTCTGCTTTCACTTTAAGAAAGCAGAGGTTGAGTGCATCATACTAATAACTGCTTCAACTCCAAGAATTAAAGGAAAGATCTTTATTGCTGAACCATTTTCTTGTTCCTTCCTACCGACATATTCATATTCTTTCTGTGTGTACTGGCTGAAATGTTTGTGTTTGTTTATCTGACTAATGGTATGGTTTCTGTATGGTTAGACTTGTAATGTTTTAAAATGTATATTATTATTTTGGACTGGATGTTTGTCTCCAGCGATATGAGGTACTTTCTAAGCTATTAAGGAAGGGTTGTACCCCCATGTGAGATAAGATAACAGTTGTTTAAAATTTGCAGAGGTTTTTGTTATTGTTATTGGTTTTGGTTTTTCAGGTTTTTTGGCCTGCAGGGATATTTTGTGTTCATGTGTCCAAAAAGTGGAAAGGGGAATAAACTGGCATTCTTGTGCTAACAGTTGTTTTTCTCATCAGTTGTGTAATAAATATGGAATACACTGTAATGGCATCATACATTTAAGCAGTATCATCTATTTGAGAAATTGGGCAAAAAAAGAGAAGCGTGCTTAATTTCTGGGTCTCCCTGTATTTAGGAATTACATTTGGAAAATTTTGAAGGACTCACATACAGAGCACTTCACCTACAGAAACATTGGCAATGCTCATCAAGGTTCTAGGTACTGCTCTTAATGGTTAGCTCTGGTTAAGTAATATCTTAAGGAAACACTGCAGTAATCCCAGAATTCAGGAGACTGAAGCAGGATGATTATTTTGATTCTGAGCCTAGCCTGGGCCTTAAGAGTGGGACCCTGTGTATTAGCTACTCTTCTCTTTGATAGGATAAACCAGAACAGGACCAGCAATGGCCTATGGGAGAATTGTCTTGCTTGCTTTCTTTGCACATGACTCTTGAAGGAGAGTCCACAATTTTTGTTTTGTTGTTTTGTTTTGTTTTTTCAAGACACGGTTTCTCTGTGTAGCCTTGGCTGTCCTGGAACTTGCTCTGTAGACCAGGCTGGCCTCAAACTCAGAAATCCGCCTGCCTCTGCCTCCCAAGTGCTGGGATTAAATAAAGGCATGTGCCACCACTGCCCAGCCAGAGTCCACAATATTGTAGAAAGCATGGCAGCAGGCAGCTTCAGTAGGAACCTGAGAAACCACATCTTTAACCACAAGCATGAAGCAGAAAGTGATCTGGAAATGAGGCCTGCTTCCAATGATGAGCTCCCTCCAAGGCTACACCTTTCTAAAGCCTCGCTAAACACCACCACCGTCCTGGAGCCAATCATCCAGATGCCTGACCCCGTGAGGACGTTTCTCAGTCAAACCACTAGACTGTGTCAAAAAGACAAGCAACCAGAAACAGAAGTCTCAAGAAGACACTGTGGCCGGATGCTTCTAGTTAAGACTAAATTCTCTAGAGAATGTTCCCAAATTCACCCAAAACAGGGAGTCTCCAGTCTCTTGACTTCTTTGCTTTGGGGGCAAGGTTGGCCTGTGTATGTCAGGCTGACCATGAACTGAACTCACACTTCTTCAGTCACCAGAGGACCAAGATTACTGACAGGAATTACCACTTCCACCCAGTTCATGATTTCCAACTCTTCACAATCAAGAGTTATAACAAGAATGCAAAGATTTTTCCCAATCTGAACTTTATTCTCAGGGAATTTAGTTTATCAGGAGAGAAAGCCCTGCATGCAACCTACTCCCGAGAAGGGAGGTTTTGGTTTTGGTTTTCCATCAGCACAATTTCTCTCCTTATGTGTCAGGTATCAAACATACATAACATTGCAGTCTCCACCTCAATACTTAGGACACAGAGAGTTAGAATTTCCCCAAACCGTTCATCCTAGGATCTGTAAAGAATGCTCAGGGTGTAAAATGCCTACCCTACAAGCATGGGACCAGAGTTCAGATCCCCAGAACCCACATGAAGGCCAGATGGGAATGGAAACTGGTTAACTAGACTGGCCATATCGGTGGCTTTGAGGGTTCATTGAGATCCTGCCTCAGTGAATAATGTGGAGAGTAACTCCCAATGTTAGTTAGTCTCAGGCCTCCACTTGCACATATGAGTACCTATGCACATATGTACATACTATGCACATATCTGTACATATGTATACCTATACATATGAGAACTGCATACACACATCACAGACACATGCATAATTGATTAAAACAGTTCATCCTAGGGGCTGGAGAGATGACTCAGCAGTTAAAAGCACTGACTACTCTTCCAGAGGTCCTGAGTTCAAATCCCAGCAACCACATGGTGGCTCACAACTACCTGTAATGAGATCTGATGCCCTCTTCTGGTGTGTCTGAAGACAGCTACAGTGTATTTATTTATAATAAATAAATAAATCTTTTAAAAAAGTTCATCCTAACAAGATGAAGAAGAGGCAGCACAGTTAGTTAAGATGCGTGCCCACTTGTTAGACACTTAGCAGGGACATCTTTAATCTTAGCAACAACTCTTTGAAGTTGATAGTGGACTCAACATTTTCAAGAAAAAGAACTCCTGGTTTGGGGGCAGAGTTAATTTGAGCAGCATGTGCATATGGCCAGGCTCTAGCACGGCAAAAATAAAGCCAGTCAGTCAGCTTCCAAGAGGTTAAATATGCAGTCACTGAGTGGCAAAGCTACAATTTGAATGCATGCTTGCTTAACTGCATTGCACCTACTGTTGAGCATAAAATGACAGGTTCTCTGAGCAGAAAGTAGCTTTGCTGTGGGAGTCAAGAAGTATTAGCAACTGTGGGATAGGTCATGACTCTAGGCACACTGCTTCCTCATGGCAGATCAGAGTAGCCATAATTGTCTGGAAATGTTCTGTTTGTTGTTTGTTTGTTTGTTTGGGGTTTGGTTTGGTTTTTTTTTTCTTTTTTAGACAGGGTTTCTCTTTGAAGCCCTGGCTGTCCTGGAACTCACTCTGTAGACCAGGCTGGACTGGAATTCAGAAATCTGCCTGCCTCTGCCTCCAAATGCTGGGATTAAAGGGGTGCACCACCACTGCCCGGCAGTATGTTTTTTTTTTTTAACTCCTTTTTTGGGAGACAGGCCCTCTCTTTTATATGGAAATCTCATTATTTTGTGTGATTCAGAAGAGTAGCTGCCCTTCTGTACCGTCTGTATGTCGTGCCAGTGTCCTTCCCTGATTCACAAGGGTTGGAGGGACCAAGCCTTACTACCACAGCCAGCAATGACTCCAGTCCCTTCTGTGTGGCCAGCAAATACGGGAGAGACAGATTAAGCAGCACCACTGTTCGGCATGAGCCTCTGCTGTCTTTTCCTCTTTTTTGGCTCTGATTTCCCCTATGTTGATGTTCTCCAGAAGCTAGTGGTGGGTTCTTACAGAGAAGACGAGATCAAATTAGATGTATTTTCACAAAGAAAAAAAAGAAAGCAATTATAAATTTACAAAGCAAAAAAAGAAATGATTAGAACTGTTTCAGAAACATTTCCAGAAGAGTTGGGCGTGGTGGTGCACATATTTAATCCCAGCACTCAGTAAGCAGAGGCAGTCGGTAGTAAGGTCTCTGAATTTGAGGACAACTTACAGATGTTGTTTCCTTCGATCAATATGACTCCTGGGAGTTGGCCTCAAGTCATCAGCCTTGGCAGCAAACATGGTCACCCACTGTGCCATCCCACTGGCCTGAGGAATGCATCTTAGAAGAACTGATTAGTTGATGAGGCAGAGGGATTGATATGAGTTTTAAGCCCAACCTGGTCTACATAATGAGTTCTAGTCCAGTTTAAGCTGTCACACTGAGATCCTTCATATAAATACAGTGATGTAAAACTGTTCAGCCATGGAAAGAGTAGCTCACAGCTGGAGAGATGGCTCAGTGATTAAAACCACTGACTGTTCATCCAGAAAAATCCAGGTTCAATTCCCAGCAACCACAAAGTGGCTCACAGTCATCACATCAGCACCAGTTCCAGGGGATCCTTTGCTCCCCTCTGGTTAGTATGGGCACCAGACATGCATGCAAACATACATACACACTCAGTGCACAAACATACACATATACTTAGTACATGGACATACATATAGGCATACACATGATATTTTTAAATGGGCGAAATCCTGTCTTGTTGACAACGTGGATGGGAACAACCGTCAATACATTAAACAAGCCAGACATAGCAAGGTAAGTGCTACATACCTTCACCTCCATGCAGAACGTAAAATAGTTGGTCTAGCGGTAGGGTGGAATGGTGGCTACTAGGAGCAGGTTAGGGGCTATCACCAGGTACAGAGTTTCAGGTGGCTGGAATTAGCACAGGAACTCTAGTGTACAGCATGGTGGGTGTTGGCTTATTTCTTCTCAAAAACATCAACCTTTAAGCATTCTTACCACAAAGATGCTGAAAGCCAGAAGAGGGCTCCAAAATCCTTTGGAGCTGCAGTAACAGGAGGGTTAGCTGTGAGATGCCTAATGAGGGTGCTTGGGAATGGAACTCAAGATTCTCTGTAAGAGCAGTGTATACTCTTTTTTTTTTTTTTTAGATTTATTTATTTTATGTGAGTACATCGCTGTCTTCAGACACACTGTATGAGGGAATCAGATCCCATCACAGATTGTGAGCCACCATGTGGTTGCTGGGAATTGAACTCAGGACCCCTGGAAGAGCAGGCACTACTCTTACCTACTGAGCCTTCTCTCCAGCCCCAGTGTATACTCTTAACCATCTCTCCACCCATACTTCCCCACCATTATGTTTTTTTTTTTTTTAAACTGTAGTGCAAGTGATTGAACTCATGGCCTCCCCTTGCTCTCAAGCACTGTACCACCTAGCTATAACCTCAGCCCAGTATACTTAGATCTTAAGGGCTGGAGGTGATAAGGTTAGACAAGGGTCAGGTATCTGTTCTTTCCAGGACAGGACTTGAATGGCATTTTAAGGAGTTTAGAAATGGTCTTACATGCACACATTCTGCTCTCTGTGCTAGTTTTGCTGGTAAGAATATTGTGACAGCTGGAAACTGAAATTTTGCTAAGAGAAGATCAAGGTTTTTGTAATTTTTGCAAGCAAAACTGGACTTGAGCAGTGTACAATGCAGTTAGAATGAATAGAGATGAGATAGAAAATACAAAAGACCTTGGTGGCTGAGCGGATGTAGAAAGGGAAGGGAGGTGGATAGACTCATTAGGAGGATCCTAGCCTCTGCTCTGGGTACATGGGTATACAGTAGTGCCACTAAGGGGAAGATCAGAGGCAAACAGCAGGTTTATGGGAAGGAGGGAGAGGGTAAGTTTAGTTTCAGGCAAGTTGGACTTGAGGGCCAGTCATTTGAACAGGAAAGAGAGGCTGGACACATCAGTGCATCCGTGCCGATTAAAACCATCCAAATGTCCATGCAGATGAGACGAAACGCTCAGAGTCCAGAGGAATATGGATGTCAAAAGGCAGACAAAGGAAGAGTAAGGAAGAGACAGAGATAGAACCGGTTGTCCTAAAAACTGAGAGAAAAAAAGGATTCCTTGCCAGGTATGGTACACACTTAAAATCCAAGTACTCAAGAAGCAGCAGCAGAGAGCTCACCACAAGTTTAAGGCCAGCCTGGTCTATGTTGTGAGTTCCAGCCCAGGAAACTAAATCGTGGAAGGAAAGACCTGTAACTTGTGAATTGTCTTCTAACCTCTGCCTCTACCACACCTACACACACACACACACACACACACACACACACACACACACACACACCCCACACACCCCACACACATGTAGACAGATAGATGTGAAAAAAATTAAGTTAGAGCTGTAAGTAGTATCTTGTTTCCCAGCTGTTTTGCTTACATGTGGGATCTTTCCCTCCACTTCCTTTACAGTCTGCCTCTATCACATACTTCATTTCTGTCCAGTATTTCCAATTGTTCTGTCTGTCTACCCTCACTTCTCCAGTGCACACAGGTGCTCAGACCTCTCCCATGCTGCAGACAAGAGCCACTTTCAGCTTCATCCCATATCAGGTTTCATCATTTCCCTTTACATCTGACTCTCTAGCTAGGTCTGTCCCAGAGACCCCTTAGATCTCTACGGTCATGATCTGCTCCCTCCAGCCTCATAGTGCTTTCATCACAATCACTTCTAATTCCCTTGCTGCGAATTCCAACGGACGGTCCCAGATTTTGTGTTTATTTCTTCACAGTACAGGGGTTTGAACCCATGGCCAGCTTTATATATGGCAGGCAAGTGCTCTATGACTAAATCACACTCTAACTCCTTTTTTTTTTCTTTTGGTTTTTTTGAGACAGGGTTTCTCTGTGTAGCCCTGGCTGTCCTGGCACTCAGAAATCTGGCTGCCTCTGCCTCCCAAGTGCTGGGATCAAAGGTGTGCGCCACCACCGCCCAGCACTCTAACTCCTAGATACTAAAAATTTATTACATATATTCATTTTATGTGAGCACCCATACACATAAGTTTGCACAGTGGCACACATGCAGAGTTTAAGGACAGCCTAAGCTGTAAATGAAACAAAATAGCCACTATCTTACACTACCTTCAATACTTAATTAATGAATTAATTTGTGTGTCTATGTACCTGCCTGAGTTTATGTGTACCATGTGCATGCAAGTGCCTGTGAAGGTCAGAAGAAGACATCAGATCCTCCTTGAGACTAGAGTTACAGGCAGTTACGGTACACCATATGGGTGCTTGGAACTGAACCTGATTTCTGTATAAGAGCACTAAGCACTCTTAACTGCTAAGCCATCTCTCCAGCCCCCAATAGTCAAGTGATCTTGACTCGGTAACACTCAAAGGAATTTTGTTTGTTTTGAAATATATATCAATGGAGCCTATCGGTTTTGGCTTGTTCCCTTAGTGTTGTGTTTATGAGGTTTGGCCATGTTGTTGCATATAACTGAAATGTGCTCATTTTTATTACAGTGTGCTATAGCATATACAATATTGCACTAACAAGATTTTAGTAACTTAGTTTTACTTTACTGTTATTGTGTATAATGCCGCAGTGCTGGTTGGTTAGACACAAGCTAGAGTTGTCTGGGAAGAACTTCAATTGAGAAATTGCCTCCATCAGATTGAGCTGGTAACCATTCCTGTGGGCCCTTTTCTTGATTTATGATTGATGGGGGAGGGCCCAGCCCACCGTGGGCAGTGTCACCTCTGGGCAGGTGGTCCTGGGTAGTTTAAGAAAGCAAACTGAGCAAGCCATGTGGGCAAGTCAGTAAGCAGTGTCTCTCCATGGTTTCTGCTTCAGTCCTGCCTCCAGCTTGCTTCTATGGTATTGTATATTAAAAGCTGGTTTCTAATCAGCTGGGGCTAAAGCATCAACTGTGATTAACAACCAGCCAGCACCATGGAAGTGAAACCTTTGTTTAACTGGGACAATTGATGTTGGTTAGCTGAGTCTGAGGAAGCAGCTGTGATAAAGAAGAAACCAGTGTCCTTGTGGGTAATATAGATGAAATTCAGGTCTCCGTGCTCATTCAGCAAACAGTGAGCCATTTTCCAAGCCCTTCATTTTTATTAAATATAAGTACTTTATTAAGCAACTAATTAAAGCATTTTATACCTTTTTTTTTTTCATTTTTCGAGACAGGATTTCTCTGTGTAGCCCTGGCTGTCCTTGAATTCACTCTGTAGATCAGGCTGGCCTTGAACTCAGAAATCTGCCTGTCTCTGCCTCTCAAGTGCTGGGATTAAAAGTGTGCGCCACCACTGCCCAGCTCATATTTTACATTTTAAACACAAGTCTGCTGAATGCCAATTAAGCCCGAAGAGAATTTGCTGTAAGGAGTACTGGCTTTCACACAGTCAAAGAGCTGTGATTAGAGTGGGAGGGTGGGGCTAGATGGTGCATGCTCATTTCCCCACTCCCACTCCCCCCACCCAGCTCACCAATCACAAGCCTGGTGCCAAATGTAAGCCCAGGGAAAGCTACATGGTGTGGAAAGGCTTCCCCAACTCTAATGAGTTCTCTCTCGCTGGACACTCAGAACTAAGGGCAGCTCTTTCTTTCGAGCCATCCACTCAAAGACACAGTCAGGCAAGTGACTTAAACTCTTCAGTTTGAAGTACTGAAGCTGTTGGAAAGTGGGCTCCTGAGAGTGGCAAAGACCCCCTGAGCAGGTGGAGGACCGGTCTATGTTGGTTCTGCCTTCTCTTTGACCTGTGCTTTCTTCTCAAAGTTCAGAATGCAGAATGTTTCTTCATTAGAAACATCTGAGAAAGCTGGGCATGGTGATGCTTGCCTTTAATCCCAGTATTCGGGAGGCAGAGGCAACCTTTCCCTGTAAATTTGAGGCCAGCCTGGTTTACAAAGTGAGTCCAAGACAGCCAGGGAAGCTCAACACAGAGAAGCTCAACCTCGGAAAAAGAAAAAAAAAAATCTGAGAAAGACTTTTTGTTGTTATTTCTTCTTGCCATTATTATTATTATTATTATTATTATTATTATTATTATTATACCCCACTTCTTGCCTGAAGTGAATCTTCTGTTGGTCAGATGGAGTCTAGTGGATGCCTCTCTAAAAATCTTTTGTTTATTCTGTTCTCTTTAAAACTTCTTACCATTCTTGGTCTTATTTAATAAATGCTGTATTTTTCATCAACTCTATAAATATAGGAACCATTTTCCCCCTTACAGAAAATAAAGGTTTAGGGAGACCAATTTAGTTGTCCAAAGTCAAGCCAAAGAATATTTAGCTCATGTATATTATAAAGCAAAATAAGGTAAGAGTCAGTATTAGAGCTGGGCGGTGGTAGTGCACGCCTTTAATCCCAGCACTTGGGAGGCAGAGAGGCAGTTGGATTTTTGAGTTTGAGGCCAGCCTGGTCTACAGAGTGAGTTCCAGGACAGCCAAGGCTAAACAGAGAAACCCTGTCTCAAAAAAACCAAAAAAAAAAAAAAAAAAGTCAGTATTAGCCACAATTCTGCTTTCCCAGTGGACAGAAAGAAAGCGAACATTACTTTTTTTGTTATGTTTTATGCCTTTACCCTTTAAAGTATTGTGTGGATTCATTCCTAATCTGGTTCCACTCTTTTCCCATTATAATTACAATCTGGATTTCCCATTTCCTTGATTTTCCATATTTTTGGTTTGTCTTTATGTATTTGGATCTGTGTGTATTTGATGTATGTGTAGGTGGCTGTAGAGGCCTAAAGAGGTCATTGGATGCCCTGGAGCTGGAGTTACAGGTATCTGTGAGTTTCCTGATGACGTGGGTGCTGGGAACCGACCTGGGACCCTCTGCAGGGCAGTGGACTCTCTCGGAGGTGCTGAGTGACGCCTCTAGCTTCCTTGATTTTCTTCTTAGATTTGTATATTTTGTGTATGAGTGTTTTACCTGCATGCATATATGTACATGTGCCTGTATGTTCGTGTCTGGTGCCTCCAGAGGTCAGAAGAGGGCATCAGATCCCTAAAACTGGAGTTATGGATAATTAGAACCCACTGTATGGGTACTAGGAACTAAACCTGGGTCTTCTGCAAGATCAACAAGAGCTCTTGACAGCTGAACCAGCTCTTCAGCCTCCCCTTGGCTTTTCTGTCTTATTGAATGTATACATTTGTATCCTTAAGCCAGATGTACTTTGTCAGGCTGGAGAAATGGGCCAGGTATGAGAGCGCACTGGCTGTCCTATACTCCAGGAGTAGGATGTGGCTAGGCTAGCTAGCCAGTTGCTCTGCAGAGTCTCTGTTCTTGCTTTCTAAGTACTGAAATTACAGGTGGCTGCCACGCAGGTGTTTGTGTGGGTTCTGGGTATTCAATTTGTAGTCTTTTTTTTTTTTTTTTTTTTTTTTTTTTTTTTTTTTTTTTTTTTTTTTTTGGTTTTTTTTGAGACAGGATTTCTCTGTGTAGCCCTGGCTGTCCTAGTACTCACTCTGTAGACCAGGCTGGCCTCGAACTCAGAAATCCGCCTGCCTCTGCCTCCCAAGTGCTGGGATTAAAGGCGTGCGCCAGCACCGCCCGGCTCAATTTGTAGTCTTCATGCTGGTATACCAAATGCTTTACCCACATATCAACCCCTTGAACTTTTTATGTTTGTTCTTCATAGTTCCTTCTCCATGAAACAGCCATTTGTAACAATTTGCTTCCTTAAAATGATATAGTTGCCTTCTACTGGTTTGTAATTCTTTTTAAAAAATATTTATTTTTATTTCATGTACACTGGTGTTTTGCCTGCGTGTCTGTCTGTCTGAGGGTGTCAGATCCCTTGGTACTCGAGTTAAAGGCAGCTGTGAGCTGCCATGTGGATGCTGGGAATTGAACCTGCATCCTCTGGAAGAGCAATTAGAGCTCTTAATCACTGAGCTACCTCTCCAGCTCCTATAATTCTCAATATCTGTCTATTTATATCTATCTATCTATCTACATTATTTGTTCATTTAATATATTGCAAATGTTCTCCATTTTTTTTACCTTGTCTTCCCTTTATTTTTGGTATTCATTAGTGAATTTGAACTCCTAATTTTAATCTAGTTGTATTAATAGTCTTTTTTAAGACTTTTCAAACATTTATTTCTAAATTGTGTGTGTGTGTGTGTGCGTATGGGTGTGTGTGTCTGTGTGGAAGCCAGAGGCATCAGATCCCCCTGGACTGGAGTTGTAGGCAGTTATGGGCCCCTAGATGAGGGCTGGAAAACAGACTCCAGTCCCTTGGAAAACAGTGATGCTCTTCGCCTTTGAGCAGCCTTCCCAGACTCTCACTGTCTTTAGGAATAGTTAGTATCTCCGTAGCTTAGGACTTCTTCCTCAGCACAAATGCCTTACACGTTTTTCTTCACACATTGTTCAGGTTTTTGTGTGTAGAGTAAGGCAGGACTCTAATTTAATGATTTCTGTACCGATAAACAGTTGGTTGCCTGGTTCTGTTATTGGTTAGTCTGTCCCTTGCCTAGTGTCTGCATTGTTCCTTTAGTCACACCTTTTATTCATGCAAGGTCTGTCTCTAGACTTTGAGCTGTAGTTTCTCTTATCTCCTGTCTTATCTTCCCTCGTGTGGGTTAACCTGTCATCCCCAGTATGAAAACATGAAATTGAAGTTTTCAAGCTAGGTCCGGTGGCACAGACCTGTAATCCCAGGTTAATGGACTGAGTGCCAAGCCAGCCTGGGCAGCTTAGTGGAACTCTGTCTCAGAAAGACAAAAATAAAAAAGGAGCTAGCAGTATATATAGCTCAGTGTAGAGCAACATCGCTGAGCCTCTGGGTTCTATTTCCAATGCTGTAAAACCCAACTAAGCAAACAAACTAGAAACACAGCACATAGGTTTTAAATTGCCCACCATTCAGGGCTAGAGAGATGTAATCCAAGCACTTGGGAGGCAAAGGCTGGTGGATTTCTGAGTTCGAGGCCAGCCTGGTCTACAGAGTGAGTTCCAGAACAGCCAGGGCTATACAGAGAAACCTTGTCTCGAAACACCCCCCTACACCCCTCCCACAAAAAAAGTAGACCACTGCTGGGTGTGGTAGTACACCCTTTTAATCCCAGCAAAGAGGTAGATTCAGGCAGATCTCTGTGAGTTTGAGGCCAGCCTGAGCTATAAAGTCCAGGATAGCCAGTGCTCTGTTACACAGAGAAACCATGTCTGGAAAAACCAAAACGAGGGCTGGAGAGATGGCTCAGCGGTTAGGAGCACTGAATGCTCTTCCAGAGGTCCTGAGTTCAATTCCCAGCAACCACATAGTGGCTCACAACCATTTGTAATGGGTATCCTATCCTCTCTTCTGGTGTGTCTGAAGACAGCGACAGTGTACTCATATACATAAAATAAATAAATAAATCTTTAAAAAAAGAAAAAAGAAAAAAGAAAAACCAAAATGAAGAGAAAAAGCAAACAACAAGCAAGCAAAGAAAACAATGAGGAATGAGCCAATGAGCAGCAGCACTCTTCCATGGCTTCTGCTTCAGTTCTGCCTCCAGGTTCCTCCTGCCTTAACTTGCCTGAAGTGGAAACTTCCGTTTTCTTTTCTTTTTCTTTTTTCCTTTTGTTGAGTAGATTAAAGGTTTTATTTTTGTTTCTGTTTTTTTTAATTGATTTAAGTTTTATTGCATTATGATGAGAAAAGATACATAATTTCAGTTTATCAGAATTTGTTAACATTTAAAAACATATTTTAAGTAAATAGAATTAAATCACATTCTTCTTTCCCTTTTGTACCCCAACTCCTCCTAGGGGCCCCTCTCTTCAATACCTGCAATGCTTTTTTTTATTTTGTCATATTCTTTAAAACTTATAAAATATTATAACAATATAAATGAGTAGTATAAAAGTTGTTTGATATAAAACAGTCAATTAAACAGTCTTATGTAGATGCTTGTCTGCAGCAATGCTGAAAATACATACATTTTTCTCAATATAAATTTTAAATAACTCCAAACATATTTGCTGTCTATTTTAAAATAATACATCACTACTAGTTTTTTAAATGAACATAAATAGATAAAGTCTTTTGGTTTGTTTGTTTGTTTTGTTTTTAGTAGAGTTTAAAATCTTGGCTCTTATTGTGGTACAAGCCCAAAATAATAACAATTTTTAGACATTGGAGTTCATTGTAATAAGGCTGTATTTCAATGACCCTCACATCACCAAAGGCTTTTACCTCCATCATAGCTAAGCTGAAAGTTGACAGTTCTGCTGAGCCAAGGAGTGAATTGTTGCCACGATTTTTGGATACAGATTTCCTGCTATGGTCAAAGCTATCTGACTGGAGTGATTGTCATCATTCTCAGCCTACAGAGAACAGGTTACATTCATTTAAGAAATGGTGTGTGTATTAAGATGGTCTATCCATGAAGTCATTCACCAACTATTTCAATGAACAATGGTTCTGCTTGGATGGTGGCACAGACATTAGGTGAGGGTAAGAATCTGGTTCGTTAGCTGTAATGATTTTGAAAAGCATTCATCTCAGAGAAAGAGTAACTTATAAAGTTCTCTTCTTCAAAATTGATACAATAGTTACAAACATCAAGCAAAGCATTCAGTCTCACTTTTTGTTGTTCTCTTATAAGCCATCTCCCAAGTTAATTGTTTATGATTCTTTTGGCTATATAAATAATTTTGAAATATATAAGCTGTTCTGAAAAACCATAGTATAGTGTAAAAACATCCAGTAAACAATCCTATTAATAGAGAGGCTGAGATAGGAGAAACATGGTTTCAAGACCGTTATGTGGTACCCGATACGTCAGGTACAAACAAGCAGAAAGTGTATATGGATTGTACAATATTGGACCTATTAGAGACCTAATATTTGAACCAATATTACCAAATTGGAGAGACCACCAGATGATAGCCAACATATTTTCAATTTCTCATACTTTTGAATTTGAATCGATTAGGATAAGTTGGTAATATTAATTTTCATATTAAGAGATATTAAGAAAAAGTAATTGTTACTTCCTGTTATTTTTGTTGTTAGAGGTGGGATTATGTTTGTGTGAGTTTGTTGAAAGGTTACTTTCTTGCTTCTTCTAGGGAGTAGTTTTGCTCCTTTTGTTGGTGTTTTCCCTCTATTATCCTTTGTAGGGCTGGATTTGTGGAAAGATATTGCGTAAATTTGGTTTTGTCATGGAATATCTTGGTTTCTCCATCTATGGTAATTGAGAGTTTTGCTGGGTATAGAAGCCTGGGTTGTCATTTGTGTTTTCTTAAGGTCTGTATGACATCTGCCCAGGATCTTCTAGCTTTCATAGTCTCTGGTGGGAAGTCTGGTGTAATTCTGATAGGCCTGCTTTATAGGTTACTTGACCTTTTTCCCTTACTGCTTTTAATTTTCTTTCTTTGTTTAGTGCATTTGGTGTTTTGATTATTATGTGATGGGAGAAATTCCTTTTCTGGTCCAGTCTATTTGGAGTTCTGTAGGCTTCTTGTATGTTCATGGGCATCAATTTCTTTAGGTTAGGGAAGTTTTCTTTTTTTTTTCTTTCTTTCCTTTTTTTTTTTTAGACAGGGTTTCTCTGTGTAACCCTGGCTATCCTGGAACTCACTCTGTAGACCAGGCTGGCCTTGAACTCAGAAATCAGTCTGCCTCTGCCTCCCAAGTGCTGGGATTAAAGGTGTGCACCACCACCGCCCGGTAGAAGTTTTCTTCTATAATTTTATTGGCCCTTTAAGTTGGGAGTCTTCACTCTCTTCTATACCTATTATCCTTAGTTTTGGTCTTCTCTTTGTGTCCTGGATTTCCTGGATGTTTTGGGTTAGGACTTTTTTGCTTTTTGCATTTTCTTTGACTGTTGTGTCAATATTTTCTATGGTGTCTTCTGCCCCTGAGATTCTCTCTTCTATCTCTTGTATTCTGTTAGTGATGCTTGCATCTATGACTCCTGATCTCTTTCCTAGGTTTTCTATCTCCAGGGTTGTCTCCCTTTGTGATTTCTTTATTGTTTCTATTTCCATTTTTAGATCCTGGATGGTTTTGTTCATTGTCTTCACCTGTTTGATTGTGTTTTCCTGTAGTTCTTTAAGGGATTTTTGTGTTTCCTCTTTAAGGGCTTCTAGCTGTTTACCTGTGTTCTCCTGCAGTTATTTATATCCTTCTTAATGTTCTCTATCATCATCATGAGAAGTGATTTTGGACCCAGATCTTGCTTTTCCAGTGTGATGGTGTGTCCAGAACTTGCTATGGTGGGAGAATTGGGTTCTGATGATGCCAATTATCCTTGGTTTCTGTTGCTTATGTTCTTAAGCTTGCCTCCTGCCATCTGGTTATCTCTAGTGCTCCCTGCCCTGGCTAAATCTGACTGGGACTTGTCCTTCCTGTGATCCTGGTTATGTCAGAACTCTTCAGAGTCAAGCTGTCTCTGTGATCCTGTGATTCTGGGATCCTGTGGTCCTAGGCTAATTAGATCGCCTGGGAGTACAGCTTCCTCTGGGAATTATGGGACTCGATGCAGAGTTTTTTGCTCAAGGTCTCCTCAGGGCACCAGCCTAGACAGACCAGAAGGAACCAGTGCCACTGATCTGGTGGAGTTCCTGTGTGCCTGAGTCCTGCTGGTCCCAGTTATTCCTGATGTTGGGACAGATGTTGTATCCTCCTCACCTCTGATCCTGGGCATTTCAGAACGCCTGGAAGTGGAGCTCCCTCTGGGTGTTGTGGGACTGGCTCTGATCTTCTGATCCTGGGAGTGTTAGAGCACCTGGGAGTGGAGCTTCCTCTGGGTGTTGTGGGACTGGCTGCAGAATTTGTGCACAACGTCTGCTTAGGGCACTGGCCCAAACAGACTAGAAGCAACCTGTGCCACTAGGCTGGTGGAGTTCCTGTGTGCCTGGGTCCTGCTGGTCCCAGTTACTCCCAGTGTTGGGACAGATACTGTGTCCTCTTCACCTCTGATCCTCTGATCCTGGGTGCATTAGAGTGCCTGGGAGTGGAGCTTCCTCTGGGTGTTGTGGGACTGGCTGCCAAATTTACACCCAAGGTCTGCTCAGGGCATTGGCCTCTTATCCTCTGATCCTGGATATGTCAGAAAACCTGGGAGTGGAGCTTCCTCTGCGTGTTGTGGGACTGGCTCTGATCCTCTGATCCTGGGCCCGTTTTCTTTAGAAAGTCAGTTATGTCAAATGATGTATTCCTGGGGCACGCAGGTGAAAGGATGTTTTGCTAAAGCAGATACATGAAAGAATATTTTCCTGAAACAGAAAGGATCTTTTGCTATAGCAGACATGTGAAAGGACGCCTGATGTTTAGAAGAAATAAGAATATGACCCCACAGACAGTGGGAGCTCAAGCATTGGTTTGCTTTGCTCTGCCATGAAGTTCTTTGCTGATGGCACGCCATGTATTGGTTTGCCTTACATTGTGTTGCTGCCTCCCAAGTGCTGGGATTAAAGGCATGTACCACCACTTCCCAGCTAAAAAATAAGTCTTTAAAAACAAACCACTTAATGAATATATGGTGGCTCACACCTGTAATCTCAGCACTCTGATAACTGAGACAGGAGGATTGCTTCAAGACCAACCAGCCTGGGCTATAATGAATTCCAGAACAGCTTTCTTTCAAAACAAAAATCAGGAATTTCTGTTTTATTATTCTGATATCTAGATGATGAATATCTGAGGTTTGATTATACCAGTCTACAGGCTTGGGCAAGTTCCACAGCATAATGTTAATTTTATTTCATTTGTATTTGTTTCATTTTTTATTACCTGCAATATTGAATATTTGCTATATTTGATAATTATCATGTTTAAGAAACTCCCACATCCCTAGTTTGCTTAGAGATTTTTTATTTTTGTTTGTGAGTAGGTATTGAATTTTATTAAGTGATTCTCCTATATGAGTGTCATTCAGCCTGAAATTTATAGATTACCTGTAGTGGATCACCCTTAAATTCTTGGGTTAGGTTAAATTTGAGAATGTTCTATTCATTTCATTTAAGTTTTTAAAATCAGGGTCTTGCTTTATAGCCCTGGCTGGCCTAGAACTTGCTATTTAAACCAGACTGTTCTCACCTTGCTATGATCCCATCTCTACCTGCTGAGTGCTGGTATTGTAAGGAAAAATTAAAGCTTTAAACCTGTGCTGACTAGAAAGAAAAGTTATGGGCCTAAGAATCCATCACAAGCTGGCCCACATAGGCCTGGGAAAGAGCAAACAAGTTGTTAGATATCATAAGAGCTGGCAGGTCAAGAAGACATAAAACTATAAACATAGAGGAAAACATGTCTAGGTAAACGAGGACATGTCCAAGGCCCAGGCCTGCAAAGACATGCCTGGCAGACACTAAGTAATGCACCATCTGGTCCTCTCAGATATGGTTTAAGGTCAGATGCTTTGTTGACTCAGATTAACACCAACTTTAGGAAGTTTCCACTCTGTTCTGCACGCAATAGTTAATATTTGAACTAGCCAAGCATGTATGACCACACAGATTCCTTTGTTCCCTCAGACCTTTTCCCTATATAAACCCCTAACTTTCAAGCCTCGTGTTCGGCTCCACTATCTCCTGCATGAGATAACTGTGGTGCCAAACCAGGGCATCCTGAAATTAAAATATACCTCTTGTAATTACATCAAGATGTGGTCTCTCGTGATTCCTTGGGTGTATGTCCTCCCGAGATTTGAGTGGGGGTCTCCCCCAGGGGTCTTTCAGTATCACAGGCATAGGTCTACACTCAGCTATGATTTTGCTTTTATTATATCTGTAATCCCACCTCTTAGAGACTGAGTCAGGAAGATTTCGAGTTTGGGACCGACTTGGGCTACCTAGTGGACCCTGGTTTAAAACCAAAGTCGAAATACAGTACCAAACTTGACTTATTTTGAAACCTTATGTGGTGAGGGAGACTGACCTGTAGTATTACTTTCTTGTACGATCCTCCATGGTTTTGGTAGGATGATTATACGGATGTAGAAACTTATTTATTTATTTATTTATTTATTTATTTATTTATTTATTTTTCGAGACAGGGTTTCTCTGTGTAGCCTTGGCTGTCCTGGAACTCACTCTGTAGACCAGGCTGGCCTTGAACTCAGAACTCAGAAATCTGCCTGCCTCTGCCTCCCAAGTGCTGGGATTAAAGGCGTGCGCTACCACTGCCCAGCGGAACTTTTTTATTATACTGTTTTTTGACACAGTTTTTTACAAAAATGTTTGTACAGTAATCTCTCATTTTTTTCCAGCCTTTGGTAGAACTTGCCTGCAGCATTGTGTTTGTGTGCGTTTCTCTGTGTGTGTTTGTGTGTGTGAAGATTCTTGCCTACTGACTCAATTTCTTTAGTTATTATATAGACATCTTAGCTGATGGTTTGAAACTTCTTCTACATCTCTTTTCTATTGTATTTCTATTTTCTCTATTGTATTTTTATCCTTTCAATTGTATTTCTAGATATTTGTTACCTATGCAAATTAAAATTTTTGATAGGACTATAGTTTTCCCAGGGCCACATGTCTGTGTATGAAGTAGATCTGAGATTTTACCTATATTTACTTTTATACACACTTATATTTGTGCTTCAGTATGTAGTAGATGATTAAGATAAGGAGTAGAAAAATTGTGTGACTATTGATGAATGTTATCAAATTGCTTTCTAGAGCATTATTCTGATATCAATGCCGGTGTATTTTACATAATTGAATACATGGTTATTATTCCATACTGACTTTCTTATTTGCCACTGATAATTATATGGTTCTGTTTATGTAGACTGCACTTTTCCTTGGCCCATTGGTATACAGAGGCCATAGTTATTGTCAATATTTTCCCATTGAGCTTCTTTCATATATTAATGGACAATAATAGGAATTCATTTTGCATATAACCTTACCACCAATCAACAGTATGATAAAACTCAGGTAGACTCTGGTTGAGAGCTGGGTTTTTATAGGATAGGAACATAGATCAGTGTTACAGTGCTTGGGAGCGGGAAGCCTTTTGGATTCAGTCCCTGGTACCAAACGCACAGGAGATGGGGCAGGACAGGAAGAAGAGAGAAGAGAGAACAACAGAAAAGGAAGTTAGATTGTTAGTTCACATTTCCTAAGTGGTTAAGATGGCCTGTTGATGGCTACCATGTTTGGGATTCATGTGACATAATACAGCTATGCATCTGCATCTGCTGTAGGGCAGATCATTTTCTCTGAGGTTTTTGGCCTAAGCCCATTCTTTGGTATGGTGACTAATTGTTTGCCCTGGTATCTGACATAACAAACTTGTGGTTTTCATAGACTGAACATCATATACTGAATATATACTGATCTGTGCTGTGAGTCTTCTCAGACTGGAGCATTTCGAAGTTGGAGATGACATCACAGTACTGTTACTGAGAAGTCAGATGTGAAGAATGACGCTAAATTTCAGTAGCAGAGTTATCGTGCTTAGACTAAACTGTTCCTCCCCTTAACCATTCTTCCCAGCAGTGGCCTTTCCAAAGCGTCTAGATTCTCCCGTCCTGCCAGGCTGAGCCTGGGGTTTCGGGGCAGGCTTGTTGCAGATGCCATAAAGTTTTGTTGTGAGTCATTTGACTTCCATCCTGAGTGTCAGAACCAGGGACAGCTCCTGTTGCCTTCGCAGCCCCTCCTCTGTCCGGGGCTAGAGGGTAGGGGGTATTTCTCAGTGCTCTGCTTGTATCTTTAGGTTAGTACATCAGTAATACTGATGGTTCCAGTGGTGTGTGCTGGTTCTGACCTTCGCACCTTCTGCTAACACCTTTTTCTTATCCCTCCTTTGCCTGGTTAATTTCTGCTCATTTCTCCCATGCCTCTAGGAAACTTACCCTGATTATCCCAGGCTGGGTTAGACTCATCTCCTTACAGTTCTTACGGCACACCCATGTGTTTCTGTCATTATACTGAAGGCTTCATTGAAATTACCATCTGTGTTGTTTTTCCGAATTGTAGAGTTAGCTCAAATCTATCCTTGTATCTTTGTTCATCTGTATCTTCATTCGTCTGGAGTATACAGATCTGGGGGGAGAGGGGAGGCTGATGCTTAAGCTTGGCTGCAGTACCAAGCCCGGCAGTCATTACTGCTTTAGTTTGTGTTTGCATTGAGGAATTTGGTCTCTCTCCTTTACTAGTTTTTTTTTTTTTTTTTTTTTTTTTGATATGGCTTCTTATCAGATGTACTTTCTAATACAGATCACAAACATCTCCTTGTTTATTTCTTGATCTAGCTGGATAGTTTATTGTCACTGTTTCTAATTGATATTACTAGTCAATTACTACTTATTTCCCTGAAATTTTCCATTTTCTTACAATGATTTCTTTGTTCTCATTCTCTTCTCTCTCTTTCCCTCTGTTTCTTTCCCCGTCCCCCTTCCCCAAGGGGTCTCACATTGTGTTGCCCAGCCTAATAGCAAACTCCTGGGCTCAACAGATTCTAATCCCCCCCCCCCCCAGGCTCATGGGTGCTGGGGGTATGGGCGTATACCACTGTGCCTGTATTCTACAGTATTTTTAATATTTTGAAGAGGAGAGCACAGATGGGGATATAGTTTTTGTTTTGTTTCTTTTTTTTTCCTTTTCTCCTTTTCTTTTGTCATTCTTCCAATTTCAGTTCAAGACGTTGTGAAAGGAAAGGTGAGTAGACTAATACACACAGATGGTAGGCCCTCTCTGTGTCGGCAATAGATGAAAATGCAGGGGTTGAATGGGGAAGAGAGTGAGCCAGTAGACTTCCAGGGATATTAAGAGTTACAGAGTGGCCATCAAGATGGCCCAGTGAGGCAAAGGCACCTGCTGCTGAGCTTCATGACCTGAGATTGATAACTGTAACCTAGATTGTCCTCGGACTTCCACATACGTGCTACATGGTGTGAACATACACAAACGTGTGTCAGCCTGAAAAACAAAATGCTCTCTGAATTTCCTTTTACCCCTCTTCTTAGCTGAAATGGGGGCATCCTAATGATGGGGGTGGTCTGCAGAAAAACTCTGACAGCTGGGCCAGAGTGTGACGCCACTGTCCACTTTGAGATCAGTCGAAGGAGTGACCAGGCCCTCTCCTTAACATAAACAGAAGGCTGAGTCTAAACAGAAGGAGACTCAGAGGGAGACATGGGCTCTTAGGAAATGCGCTCCTCCCTCTCACTTAACCCAGGCAAAGGTCTTAACCCAGGGAAAGGCCTTGCTATTTCTAAAAGTTTTTTTTTTCTCTATGCTCTATTTAATTCAGCTAAACCCAAATTTACTAAATATCACAGGCACATTAACAGTGAATGAGGCAGAAACATATCTGATATGATCCATCTTTTAGGAACTTATTATGTGGGAGGCAGATAGTGGCTGAGAGCAGCTGCTCCTGGGCTCCCATCCCTTTGGGCTGTGTTCTAAAGTCTTACTAATTCTTTTAATGTTCACAGCAGCCAATGATGTAACTACTATAGCACCACCATTTTACACAAGAGAAATGGTTTGTCTAACGTTACATAGTGAATGGCAGGGTAAGGACTGAAGCCAAGACAAACCAGCTCTAGAGAGCTGTCTTCTTAGTCCCTGGAGAGCACTAGTCCTTAGTGTGGTCTCCAGCTTAGCCACATCTGCATCATCTGAAAAGTTAGTACACACACACACACACACACACACACACACACACACACACTCAGTCACACACACTGTGTTTGCTTGAGACAGGGTCTTACTATGTAGTCCTGGCTGTCCCAGAACTCACACTAAGTAGATCAGTCTGGTCTTGAACTCACAGAGATCTGCCTGCCTCTGCCTCCCCAGTGCAGGGTTAAAGGCCTGTGCCACCCTACCCACCTGAGACATACATCCTTTCATTCAGCATAAGGCCTGTGACTCACTCCAAAGGCAGGGCTCAGTAGTCAGTGCTTTAACAAAGCCCTTCAGGTAACTGTGATGGTTGCCCTTTGAGAAACTCAAAAGCTAAAGGGAAGCTAGGCATGCTCAAATGAGTGTCCTTAAGTTCATCTCACTAGTAAGGTGTGAACATTGTCCATGTCCTAAACCTCTAGTCCTTTGTATAGCATCTGATGTAAGATGAACATTGAAAATACATAGGAGTTGGGTGTGGTAGCAGGCAGTTTTCATCCCAGCACTTGGGAGGCAGAAGAAACTGGATACTGTGATTTGAAGGCTAACCTGGTCTATATAATGAGCTTCAGGCCAGCCAAGGGCACATAGTGAGACCTTTTCTCAAAAAAAAAATGTGTGTGTGTGTATATGTGTGTATGTGTGTGTATGTATGTGTGTATGTGTATGTATATGTGTGTGTATATGTGTGTATGCATGTGTATATGTGTGTATGCATGTGTATATGTGTGTGTGTATGTATGTATATGTGTGTGTATGTGTGTATGTATGTGTGTGTATATGTGTGTATGTGTGTATATGTGTGTATATGTGTGTGTGTGTATGTGTGTGTGTATGTGTGTATGTGTATGTGTGTGTATATGTGTGTATATGTGTGTATGTGTGTATATGTGTGTATGTGTGTATATGTATGTGTGTATATGTGTGTATGTGTGTGTATGTGTATGTGTGTGTATGTGTGTGTATATGTGTGTGTGTGTGTGTATGTGTGTGTAAGTGATGTTTGAGCTGGGTCTCACTGTAATTACCCCATCAGTGCAGCACACCAAATGGGAAGGTTATGTGAGACTATCAAGAAGTAGCTGATGCTTCTGGCAAGGTGTGAATAGAGTACACACACAAGCAACTATGAGAATGACAGCGAATGGTTTTGAGAGTGTTTCTTAAGGTAAGTATGTCAAGACACAGTTGAATACAGCAAATGGACAATGGATATAGGAACCGGTATTTTTGCCATAGAGATGCAGTTCATTGAGACAAGACAAATATGTGTATTTTGTAGGGGAAAAGGAAGAAAGGGTTAGTTAGGTTAAATTTGTTTTGTTTTTGTTTTGTTTTGTTTTTGTTGTTGTTGTTTTGTTTTTCGAGACAGGATTTCTCTGTATAGCCCTGGCTGCCCTGGAACTCACTCTGTAGACCATGCTGGCCTCGAACTCAGAAAATCTGCCTGCCTCTGCCTCCCAAGTGCTGGGTATTAAAGGCGTGTGCCACCACTGCCCGGCTGGACTTAATTTGAATTGTTAGATCCAGCTGGAGCTGTCCAGCAGACAGTAGGAATACGAAGCTGGAACATGGTTCCGTATAGATATTTGGGTTTTACGAGTGGATGAAGCTGTGAAGAGAGGAGAGTAGAATATAAAATTCAGGTTAGAACTACAGTGAACAAAACAAGAGGAGCCATTAAAGAAAGCTGAACAGGACAGACATTAGCAGACTTAAGAAAATGTGAAAGCCAAGGAAAGTCTTAAAAAAAAAAAAAGGAAGAGTCATAGTGTCAGATACTGCAGAGAAATAATGGGAATTCGCCTTTGGGGTTTGACACAAAACGTCATTAAGAGATTTGGTAGGAGCTAAAGAAAATCAGCAGAGTTCTGCAGATGAAAAAGTAGAGGCAGGTGCTTCCTCCAGAGAGAGAACTCTGTCTCCACACTTGTGTCGAAACTGTTACACCGGCCAGAATAGGCAAGGTTTCTAACACATTTGTGGTCTCAGCGCAAGGCACGCAGCCTGAAAGGCAGGGTGGCATTAATGAGATCAGCGACTAGGGACACAGACGGATTGACTTAGCAGTGGCAGCCAAGATTTAAGGATGAGGGTGATTGGGAGATGTGGGAGGCAGGGCCCTCGGGTGATTGGGTGTTGGAGGGGAAGAGGGTAGGGGAATGAGTGGGAACCAGGCTCTGTGTTGATGGCGGGGGCTGTGGGTAGGTTTCCAGGGACCTGTTTAGGGAAAAGACAGGGCCCCAGGCTGCAGCCGGGGAAGGGGTGTCGCCCAGCCCCTCCCCTCTTACGCCACTACGCGGTTCCGCCACTGGAGCCCTCCCGCCAGGCTGCACGGCCACGAGTGGCCGCCAGGGGCCGCTACATGGTCCCCGTACCCCCGCCCCTCTCCATTGGCCTTTGTTGCCGTCGAGCGCCCGGCTTGACTCGTTCCCGTCCGCCCCCTGGGCCTATCGGTCGCGCCTGCGCACTGGCAGCTACTCAGGCGCTAGCAGGGGGAGCTGCTGCAGACTCCGCGGCGGCGGCAACGGAGGCTGCGGGGGCGACAGCGCGAGCGGCCGGGCTTCGGGGGGGAGCCGAGCCCGGCCCGGGAGCCCGAGCTGTGCAAGTGCGAGGTACCTAGGCCCCTCACGCTGGACTCCTCAGTCTCCCGGCCGCCTGTCCTCCGCACGGGTATATGGGATGGAAGCGGGACCCTCGGGAGCAGGTAAGGGCCCTCAGGGACGGGGAGCACTGTGTGTCCCAAAGCCCTATGGGCTCTCGCGGGATAGAGCATGGTTCCAGAGTGAGGAGAGGGGCTCTCAGGGGATGGGGGCCCCATTTTGAAGGGGGTTATGTGCAGTTCCGGCTGAGAACCATGTGAAGATCTGAGACCCGGGCTGTTTGTCCTAGGAAGCAGTATACTGTCCTGAGGGTGGGAAGTAACCTGGGAGAAGGGCCTGAATGCAAGGAGTCCTTCCGTGAGGTCCGGGGAGGCCTATGGGGAGGCCCGGCAGGTGGCAGGGGGGCGGGCTCCAGGTGTCCTGGAGAGGAGGGGGGCGACACAGATGGGCCTGGAACTACCGCCTGTCGGGGGGCGGGGGCTCGGCCATGCTGGGCTGGGCTAAGCTAATGTCTCTGGGGAGTAGGCGCCGGGGCTGGCCTCTGAGCTCCGCCCCGCTGGGCCTGAAGCGGGGGTGAGGGTCAGGGGGCGGTGGGTGGGGATCTAGCCCAGGGATTTTCCTCTTAGGCTGTCGACTTGAGTTGGTGGCGCGGGAGCATGCGCGGAGGTACCAGCCCGAAGGGCTGCCCTATGTGGTGGGGGCGTGGCTGTTTGAGTACCCCTCCTGTGCCCCTGGGTTTAGGAGGAGGAGTGCACTGATGGTTGCAGCTTCTCAGATTCTGTTGGCAGAGTACAAATGAAAATTGCCTTCTGTCTTGGGGGGTGGGGGTGGAGGGCGTTCTGACACTTGGTCCTTAAACCCCGGAGTAGCAGTTTGCCAAAGAAAGGGTCGAGGTGAACTACTAGAGTGCCTTTTTTCTGCTGCATGAGGAGAGACAGGGACCAAAGCCTTGCTTTACGAGCTACTTTCTCTCTGAAGATAGGCCTTAGGAAAGTGTTGGTCACTGAGAAACCAGGCCCACATGGTTTTCAAGTTTCTAGACCACTACTGAGAAGAGAGAGATGGGAGATTTTAATCCAAGGATAGTGTCCTTTTCCTTGAATTGTCTATGCTAAAGTATAATCTCTCTACCTGTGGCTCCTGTTTCCTAGTGGATCTTTTCCCATGTCAGGAGCATGTCGTTACATTCAAAGCTACTGTCTGATAGAAACAAGTTGTCAGGCAGACACTGGTGGCACATGCCTTTAATCCCAGCGCTGGGGAGGCAGAGGCAGGCCAATGTATGAATTCAAGGTCAGCCTTGTCTACAGATCGAGTTCCAGGACAGCCAGAGCTAACCCTGTCTCAAAAAAAAAATAAAAGAAAACCAAAGGGGGAAAAAAGATGGAGAGAAGAAAAAGCCGGGCAGTGGTGGTGCACGCCTTTAATCCCAGCACTTGGGAGGTAGAGGCAGGTGGATTTCTGAGTTCGAAATCTGGTCTGGTCTACAGAGTGAGTTCCAGGACAGCCAGGGCTACACAGACAAACCCTGACTAGAAAAACCAAAAGAGAGAGAAGGAAGAAGAAGAAGGAGAAGAAGAAGACAAAGAAGAAGAAGAAGAAGAAGGAGAAGGAGAAGGAGAAGGAGAAGGAGAAGGAGAAGGAGAAGGAGAAGGAGAAGGAGAAGGAGAAGGAGAAGGAGAAGAAGAAGGAGAAGAAGAAGGAGAAGAAGAAGAAGAAGAAACAAGATGTTGGGTGTGGGGCAGCACTGACCTGATAATAGCCCTAACTTACTTTTCCTATTTAGAGGATGGGTGTGTGTGTGTGTGTGTGTGTGTATTTATGGAGAAACTGAGGCAGGGCTGCCCAAAGGCAGCTGGAGTCCTCAGGCTATGTTGTAGTTTTAGGATACTTTTTGTGTTGTAGAGGTTATAGCTAATACCCTGTGGTAGAAATGACAATCTGAACCCAGAATCCTTTCTGTTATCTCTCACTACCTCCTTCCATTTGGTGTGTGGATAGTAGCAGGATTTTTGTTCACTTTCCAAAGATTTTGGGAATCCTCTTTGTTTTTCAGGCCAATGGAATTGAACTTAAAACTCCCCCAACTCTTTGATTCAATGGTCTGTGACATGTACTGATGGTATTTTTTTCCAAACACGTTAGGTAGAGTATAAATCCTAGATTTCTAGGTTGGAAACCTGGGACTAGAATAGGACCCAGGTCCAGACAGATTGATGGAGGCTTCTTGTTCTGAGTTGCTAATGATTTTACCCTGATGAGTGTCTAATGGGTTCTGGGGTGATGTAGAAAGAGGCTTATTTGTTAGAGGAATGAAGCTTCTAGGTGAAGGGCTGGGGCCTCGGAGCCAGCTGTGTTACTGGGAAAAGGCACACCATTGCTCACCTCCAGATGTGCCTTCAGTGTACTGGTGTGTTCAGGCATGTGGACTGGCCTGGGAGCGCCTGGAGGGTAGAGGTGCTGTCTGTGGCTGCAGCAGTTGCCTGGCGTCTGGAGGCCCTGACACAGTGTGCATGTTTATTAATTGACTCAGATTATTCAAGTGTGAGCATATGGTTAAACTCATGTGCATATTCCGTAATTTGTGTCTATGCGTGTGGGTGTTTAATGTTTGTGGACAAATATTTTCGGAGAGGTTGGTCTCTTAGTCCTTTCTTGCTCACCACCTGACTTACCAAGGGGAAGCACCCTCCGAGTAGTCTGTTGGGTTCTTCAGAAGACGTGTGAGCCTCTGAGTTGCTGGGGAGGAATCCTGAGCCTGGGCCTTGAGCTCTGTTACTTTTCCTTCTCAGTGCTGGTAGGGGGTGGGGGAGGGGGAGTGTCATTTTCAGGGCCCCTCCCTTCTTGCTTTTGTCTGCAGGGAAGGGCCCCGCCCCTTTCCCCCTAGGCTGGAGCTTTGTCCTCTGTGCTGGGGCCCTCATCTGCATCACAAAGTGGCCGTCTGTCCCTGTCTGGGTCTGAGGGGAAGTGTCTTCCTTTCTCAGACTAAAAGCTGGGGGCAGGGCGAGGTTGGGGAGTAGAGACTGTACAGCTGTGGAGCTTTCCTGGGGATAGAATGGCAGAGAGGTAGTTGTTTCCTCTTACCTTCTTCCCTAGTTTGGAGATGAAGTGGAGAAATGTTCTCCATTTTCCCTGAGTCCTGGATAGGAGAGTGCTCTCGGGCTCTGGTGTGCTGTCCATTTCTGGGTTGGACAGAGCTCTGAGGGGAGTGTCTCTCTCACCTCATCCCCTGTAATTTCTGCTTTGCCCTTGGTTCTAGAGGGATGTCTTTCTCCCAGGATTTCAACTGATTTTTCAGTCTAGGAGGCAAAAGGTGAATGGAATCCTAGAACTTGGGAAAGGGAAAGATATATCCAAAGGGGGCAAATGCTTCTCCTATACAGAGTTTGTGATTGTTCGGGACACTTGCAAGCATGGTTGTGTGGTTGTGTACTTTTGTGGTGTGCCTATGGGCATCCTTGTTCACTTATTTCATATGAGTATACTAAGTAACATGCCTTCATGCCGGGCATTTGCTTGAGCTGTGACGTCAAGTGTGGTCCCTTTTTTTGAAACCCTGAGTTGAGGATGGTGAGGAGTGTATGTGGAACAGTAAATGTTAAAGAGCTAGTATGTGAGAGTGGCGTCTGTTCGTGGGCTTATGTGAGAGTGGCGTCTGTTCGTGGGCTTGTGTACAGTCTCCGTTCAGCCCTTGTCTGGGATAGGTGTGACTCGTTTACTTCCCTTGGAGCTGAGTTCTTTGGGTTGGACTTTCATTTTCCTCTGCAGAAAGGGGCTGGGACTGATTTGACAGGTGGTTAGAGGGAATCAAGTCCTTCAGCTTTGGAAAGTGTTCACCTCCCACAAATGGTGCTCTTCCTGACCCCCCTGCCTAAGATATGCTCCGTACCCTCCCACTCCTGCCCCATCCCCCAGTCCTTTCTATGAAAGCAGAGCTCTGGTAAAGGGAGGTTCTGGGTTTATCCCTCTTCCACCTGGGCTGGTCCTCTGCAGGCAGGAACAATAGTAGCTGAGGACAAAGGCTCCACTTAGTCAACACACACACACACACACACACACACACACACACACACACACACACCAGAGAGAGGGGGGGGAGGGAAAGGGAAAGAGGGAGAAAGGGAGAGAGAGAGAGACTGAGTAGCCGTAGCCTTTCCCAAGGGTCCCTTCTGTTCTGAATCGATCCTTTCTGCTGTCTGGACCCTCTGTGTGGAAAGATTTGTGAAGAATGGAAAGTGCCTTATATTCCCCTTCTGACCTGGTGTCTTCCCTCTTACTGTTTTTCTTCCTTCCATAGTCTCCAGATTTCTTCTTCATGTGAGCTTTTATTTTCTTCTGTTTCTTCATTCTACGTCTTGATAGTTTTTCCCCTATACCCCAATCCAACTTTACCTTGCCTTATCTGCACCCTCCCCACCCTTCTGACTATTTTCTCTTGTGTCCTCCAGATCCGACCTTCTCTCCCATCCATCCAGCCAGCCTCCTCTTAGTCTGCAGATGCTGTCCTTCGGTCCTTCTCTTCTTTATGTCTCTCTAGAGCCAGCCATTCCATATCTTAATCCACTCTCAGGCACTGGCCTTGCCCTTCCCAGCCTTGCTTTCATGGGATCATTCTTCTGTCCACATTAACAGAGGATGTAATCACAAAGTTCTGGTGCCATTTTGTGCTCTGGATGGTAATGGATGAAGTAAGCTTCTCGTAGCACAGAATAGAACCTTCTCAATCTGCCAGATACCGGGTAAAGACAGGAGTCTCAGGCTAGTGTAGAAGGAAGAGACAGGTGTCTCAGGCTAATGTAGAAGGAAGAGACAGATATCTCAGACTAGTGTAGAAGGAAGAGACAGATATCTCAGACTAGTGTAGAAGGAAGAGACAGATATCTCAGACTAGTGTAGAAGGAAGAGAGGGTTTTGTAAACTAGGAAACTGACTTTTAACTACTTTTCTTGATGCATTAGGAACACATTACACATTTACTTGATGAAATTTTAGAGACACATTTTCTTTTTCTTTTTCTTTTTTTGGTTTTTCAAGACAGGGTTTCTCTGTGTAGCCCTGACTGTCCTGGAAATCACTCTGTAGATCAGGCTGGCCTCGAACTCAGAAATCTGCCTGCCTCTGCCTCCCAAGTGCTGGGATCAAAGGCGTGCTCCACCAGTGCCCGATACACTTTTTCCTAAATGAAGAAAGGTTTAAAACAAAAATAAAAGTCATCAAAAACAAGCCATCAGAAAAACCAGTGAGCCTGGGAGTGTCTGAGCTAGTGGAAGCCCCCTGCTGGGTAAGGAAAGACCAGTGGGCTTGGTCTGAGAGGCCTTGTCTGATCAAGGTAGTTAGAAGACTGCCAGATTGTCCTCACAGGCTCCTTTTTCTTTGCAGCTGCAGGTGCCTACCTGCCTCCCCTGCAGCAGGTGTTCCAGGCACCTCGCCGGCCTGGCATTGGCACTGTGGGCAAACCAATCAAGCTTCTGGCCAATTACTTTGAGGTGGACATTCCTAAGATTGATGTTTACCATTACGAGGTGGACATCAAGCCCGATAAGTGTCCTCGAAGAGTCAACCGGTAAGCGATGCCTGTGGGTGGCACTGAGACCAGGTTATTAAACAGGGAAAGAGGAAGCATGCCAGGTAGTGAACACTGTACGAATGGAGTATAGCTCTGAGCATATTCCAGCATTTGCTGAGATGGATGAGTACAGAGACTTTTAAGAATGAGATGTACTAAAGGAGCTGGTAGTGAAAGATGTTAAAAGGCAAGGTCAGAATGGTGGGAATAACAGCAGGATGGATGTTCTTGCTTGCAGGGATGTCGTGGGGTGCGCATTTGGAGGGGTTAGTTGTAGAAGAAGCAGATTAAATTGGTTTATTATTTCTTGAAAACCATATTCACAATTAAAAACTAGGAATTAGCAGTGAAAAACTGTTGTTCTCAGAACATTTTTTTAAACAATCCTGAGTGTATTTTCAGATGTTTTTCTGTGCATGCATACATTAATATATGTACATTAACAGTATATGCATGGATATATAATACATTCAATAGTAATATATCATCACCAATTACTATTATCATTAATTACTTATTAGTTGTATTATTAATGAGCAAACATGTTACATTATTACATGTTATTGTATATCTGTATACACAAACGTGTGTATACATATACACATTGATTTTGTAAAGTATTGCATATACTACAATATATATGCATTAATATTATGTATTCATATGTGTCTTTAGTCAGGGTTTCTATTCTTGCACAAATATCATGACCAAGAAGCAAGTTAGGGAGGAAAGGGTTTATTCAACTTACACTTCCACATTGCTGTTGATCACCAGAGGAAGTCAGGACTGGAACTCAAGCAGTCAGGACGCAGGAGCTGATGCAGAGGCCATGGAGGGGTGCTGCTTATTAGCTTGCTTCCCCTGGCTTGCTCAGCCTGCTCTCTTATAGACCCAGGACCACCAGCCCAGGGATGGCATCACCCACAGTGGGCCTCCCCCACTGGTCACTAATTGAGAAAATGCCTTACACCTGGATCTCATGGAGGCATTTCCTCAAGGGAGGCTCCTTTCTCTATGATAACTCCAACATGTAGCAAGTTGACACACAAAACCAGCCAATTCAATATGTAATGTATGAACACATATAATATTAATCTACAATCCTATATACCTTGTTCAATATTGTCCATTTTTCTGTTTAGCCACATATTTTGGGAAATAGTATATGTTAGCATATCTAGATTTGCCTTATTCTTTTGCATAGTGCCCTAGGTAGTCCTTGGCATGACCACATAACTTGCTTGATCTATTGTGAAATATTTAGGTTGAGTCTAAACTTTGTAACAAGATTGAAACTTTAAGTATTATATAAAGATACATATACGTGAGTGTATCTGTAAGATAGAAGTCCTAGGAGTGGAGTCCCTGGCACAAGGCAGTTTAAGTTGAGACATTGTCCATTCCTAGAGACAGTTTCAGAAGAACTTAGGAGTGGGAATGAGGGAAAGTTGATAATGGAGAGAAAACTGGTTAAAGTTCAGAAAACCAGAGAGGAATCATTCTATACTTTTTTATTATTTCTAGGCTAGCTCAGATTGTTTCCTTTTTTCCTTTTTCTTTTTGCTTAACAGACTGGGAATTAGAGGTTGTGGAAGGTTCAGGATAGACCTGGGAACAGGCCCTTCCCCTCAAAGTCTGTGGGGGTCTCAGTGATCTGAAGACCAACAGCGTCACCCTAGGATGACAGAAGAGTGGGTTTTAAGCCACACTGTAGACTACAGATGAGAAGATGACTTTAATGAAACCTGGTGATTCCTAGGAATGTTGAAGCTCGAGGCGTACTGACTTGGAGTAGACATTGGAAATGAGCATAGTACATGGGACATTGCCTCACTTTTGAACCGTTTCCAAAAGCCTGAAGTGATATTCTCAGCTTCCACATGCCACGTCTGTCTTTTGCAGGGAGGTGGTGGAATACATGGTCCAGCATTTCAAACCGCAGATCTTTGGGGATCGCAAGCCTGTGTATGATGGAAAGAAGAACATTTACACAGTCACAGCATTGCCCATTGGCAACGAGAGGGTAAGACCAGGAATAAGCCTAGACCTGTGAGCCCAGAGAGGCCCACCTGGAGTGTGGTGGTCCAGAGAGCTTTCTTTTCTTTTGTGCTGAAAAGTATATTTTGGGGCATGATGAATCATGGTAGATGTTTAGTGTACTGTGTGCCTGTCTCTAAACAGTGAGATTAGATTAGACTTAAAAATAAAGAAAAGACCCACAGGATTTCCTTGTAGATTCTAGAAGCACTGAGGCATCATCTGTGGAAATGGGGTGTGGGGTTTTATTGTGGGGTTTTTAGTGTGGGCCCCTGGTGGCTTAGTTTTGACAGATTGTGGAGTGGGAAATAGTGAGTAGGACAGGAAGACTAGTCTGTGGCCATTTGATAGTAATCCTTCCCTTCTTCCTGTCTTGAAGGTTGACTTTGAGGTGACAATCCCCGGGGAAGGGAAGGATAGAATTTTTAAGGTCTCCATCAAGTGGCTAGCCATTGTGAGCTGGCGCATGCTGCACGAAGCCTTGGTCAGTGGCCAGATTCCCGTGCCCTTGGAGTCTGTGCAAGCCCTGGATGTGGCCATGAGGCACCTGGCATCTATGAGGTACTGAGTACAGTTATTATCTAAGCTGCAGGTGTTGGTAAAACTGCTGTTGGAGGAGGAGGGAGTCAGTATGTATGAAGGTCCCTCAGTGTGTCATTGGGAAAAAAAACTGAAGACTTACCATGCATGTGTCAGGCAACCCTGGTCCCATCCTTAGATACCATTTTGGCCTCACTCACTATCCCTACAGGGCAGAGAGAAAGGTAGAAACTTGTACAAGGTCAGTCTTACTATTGGCCCAAGAACAGAGCTGGCATTAAAGCCCTGGTGTCCTGCCTTCCAGGCCAGGGCTCCTCCGTGCCCAGGATGCCTCACAGGGTGGGGGCCTGTGCCCGAGGGACCAGTTCTCTGCCTGTCCCTGCCAGGTACACCCCTGTGGGCCGCTCCTTCTTCTCACCGCCTGAGGGCTACTACCACCCGCTGGGGGGTGGGCGCGAGGTCTGGTTCGGCTTTCACCAGTCTGTGCGCCCTGCCATGTGGAAGATGATGCTCAACATTGATGGTGAGTGGGGAGAGCTATGGAGCTAGGGGTACCCTAAATCCAGTGACCATCCTCCCAGCCTCATCCCTCCCAGCTCTGCAACCACACTCCTCTTCTAATTCCTGTAGCCCTGGTACACCCTGTCCCTATCCTGGTACCCTACAAAGAAGAGAGTATAAATTGTAATGCCTTCATTTATCTTATTTTTTTTCTGAGAGTCTGAGCCAAGCTATCCCTCCCCTGTCCCCACAGTCTCAGCCACTGCCTTCTACAAAGCACAGCCAGTGATTGAGTTCATGTGTGAGGTCCTGGACATCAGGAACATAGATGAACAACCCAAGCCCCTCACGGATTCCCAGCGTGTTCGGTTTACCAAGGAGATAAAAGGTGAGGACCCACCTAGATGGGGATGGGAAAGTGCTGCTTTCTCTAACCCTAAGAGGAAATCCCTCTGAGAAAGGCCAGTGAGGGAACATGAGTTTCAACCTTAACAAGTAGTGTGTGTATATCTCAGGCCTGAAGGTAGAAGTGACCCACTGTGGACAGATGAAGAGGAAATACCGCGTGTGTAATGTTACCCGCCGCCCTGCTAGCCATCAGACGTAAGTTGGCTACATTGCTAAGCATGGTCAAGATGGCTAACCCGCTCCCTTCTGTGTTGTCAGAATAAGACTTTTCTAGTCTGTCCTTGAAGATAAGCATCCTCTTCCCAACCTCCCCAGATTGTTTGATTCTCTCCATGACTTTTCCCTTCTTAATCATTTGGATTCTTCCTTGGACCTTTACTATAAAACATGAGTGGCCCCCCAGTTCCTGCTGGGTCTGTACATATAAAATATTGTGATCCCCTTTCTTGATTGCAGGCTATGCTGGACTCTTTAGTAGCTATTCTACTCAGGCTTTAGAAATACAGATGAGTGAGACTGCTGGCCTTTGTGGAATGTCTCCATCATCTTTGGGTTTTCCAGTGAAGCCATGTGATGTTTGGTTTCCCATGAGCGCCAGTGATCCAAGAGGATGAATCGAGGCCTGAGGCAGTCTTTGGTTGTGGCTGTGGAGAGGTGGGGTTAATGCTGAATTATGATACTTCCTTCCCTTCCTCCAAACAGGTTTCCCTTGCAGCTGGAGAGTGGACAGACTGTGGAGTGCACTGTGGCACAGTATTTCAAGCAGAAATACAACCTTCAGCTCAAGTATCCGCATCTGCCCTGCCTACAAGTTGGACAAGAACAGAAGCACACCTATTTGCCCCTTGAGGTAAGGCTGCCAGAGAGTGGCCAGTCACAGTCTCCTCTCCTCATTTTCAAGTTTGAGAAGTTGATGTTCTAGGAAGGTGGTTTTGATGAGAAGTATAGACTTCCTACTTGCTAAATTCCTTTCTTATTCCTGGCTTTATTTTCATCATCTTCTAGGACTGCTAGGCAGAAGGGCAAGCTGTGTTTGGTTGGTTGGTTGGTTGGTTGGTTGGTTTTGGTTGGTTGGTTAATTGGTTGTTTGGCTGGCTGGCTGGTTGGTTGGTTGAGACATGTCTCCAGCCCAGGCTGGCCTTGAACTCACATTTAGACAGGGATAACATCGAACTTTTTTTTTTTTTTAAAGATTTATTTATTTTATGTATGTGAGTACACTGTTGCTCTCTTCAGACACACCAGAAGAGGGCATCAGATTCCATTACAGATGGTTGTGAGCCACTGTGTGGTTGCTGGGAATTGAATTCAGGACCTCTGGAAGAGCAACCAGTGCTTTTAACTGCTGAGCCAACTCTCTAACCCCCAACATTGAACTTCTGATCCTCCTTTCTCCTTCCGGGGTTTGAGATTCTAGGCATACACTACCGCATTCATTTATGGGGTATTGGGGACTGAACTAAAGGTTTTATACATGCTAGGCAAGCCCTGTGCCAACTGAGCCACACCCCTAGCCTTATTATTTTTTATTATTTTGCAACTGGTCAGGATAGAGAGTTCAGATACTCACCGATGTTTTAAGTCTCCAGATATTCATGCCTTTGTATTTCTGGACCTTTGAAATGCAGCATCAGCAAGAAGATAGTGATATTCTCGGGACAGAATAAGGAGAGAGAAAGAGAGAGAGAGAGAGAGAGAGAGAGAGAGAGAGAGAGAGAGAGAGAGAGAGAGAGAAGAGTCCTTCCTCTCTCATGGAACTTTACAGGTCAAGGGTAGCCTCTTTCAGGATCTGAGTTCCAAATTATGGCCACCATCCTTATAATAATAGCAGGAACAAGGGACAAGCTCTCCCGGCAAGAGGAGCAGCTTCTAAAGCAAGACTCTCTGGACAGTCTGAAGGCTGTGGCACATGAGGGGAGAGTGAGTAAAAGGTGACAGTGCTGGGCGAGGTGGAGGGTCAGGTGGTATTGAATCTTGTGTGGAGGATTTAAAAAAAATCAATGGCTTTATCAAGATATAATTGACATAAAATATGATGTATAATTCAGTAGTTTTTGGTGTATTCACAGAGTTATGCAGACATCACCAATGTTTAATTCCAGGAGTCTTATCACCTCCAGAAGAGAGCCTGTACTTGTACTTCTTTCTGTAGTAACGTTAAGCTATTTTCCAGCTCTAGATTTGCCCACTTATGTAAACAAAACCGTGCTGTTTATAAATGGCTTCCTTCCTTCCTTTCTTTTTTCCTTTTTAATTTATTTAATGTACATAGGTATGAGGGTGTCAGATCCCATGGGACTGTAATTACAGACAGTTAAGTGTTGCCATGTGGGTGCAGGGAATTGAACCTTGAACTTCTAGAAGAGAAGCCAGTGCTCTTTCTAGTGCTCTTAACCACTGAGCCATCTCTCCAGCCTCTCCTTTTGGCTTTTTTGAGACAGGGTTTCTCTGTATAACAGCCCCAGAGCTCACTTTGTAGACCAGGCTGGCCTTGAGCTCACAGAAAACCTGTCTCTATCGCTAGAATGGTGGGATTAAAGACATGATCCACCAGGCTTGGCTGTGACTGGCTTCTTTCATTTAGCATAATTGTTCCAAGGTTCATCCTCATCTGAGGGTGTTGTTCTCATCTGTAGCTACATCATTTTGTGTCTTCAACATTGATGGACATTTTTGCTACACTTCTTGGCTGATAGAAAAAAATACTGCTGTAAGTATTTATTTCCTTGTTTCTCTGAACACAGTTTCATTTTTCTTGCTTACATATGTAAGAGTGACATTATACAAAACTGTGTAGTGTCCTCAGTGCTCCCAACCTCGTCTGCCATTTTACAGTCCTGTCAGCAGTAAACGAGGGTTCCGGTTTCTAGTCAGGTGGATTTTACCTTAATTATTCTGGTAATCCGTGTTTAAGTAAGAGAATATGGATTTGAAGTTTCTCACATAGGAACTCAAAACAGCCAGTGCTACTAACCTAGATCTTTGAGTTTCTTGTAGTCACTCAGACCACGGACTCAGCAAAACCTTTCATGTTCATGTCAGTTCATTCCTGCATGAATCCTTTCTTTGTAGTCAGTTGTGTATAACATGAAAGTTGCCATTGTAAGCATTGAGTGTCGAGTTCTGTGACATTAAGTGTTTTCACACTGTTGTGTGACCCTCACACTCCTCACCTATCTCCAGAAATCTTTCCTCATTCGGAACTGAGCTCCGGCCTTGGTGCGCTTTGCTCTATTTTCTCCTTCTAGGAGCTGACTGTGAGCTAGAACTGTGAACCCTGGGAGCTAGAGCTAAAGGCAGCGCATGCAGAGCTACATCCTCAGCCAGTGTTTTATTTGTTTTTAATCTTAGCTGAGGTGAAAGAAGTTGAATCTCAAAGCAGTTAAGAGCCTAGCCCAGCAGATCTCCGTGAGTTCAAGACCAGCCTGGTCTACAGAGTGAGTTCCAGGACTGCCAGGGCTACACAGAGAAACCCTGTCTCAAACAAAAAAAAAAAAAAAAAAAAAAAAAAAAAAAAAAAAAAAAAACAAACAAAAGAGACTAGCCCAAAGTAACATTTAGAATTACAAAGCTGCACTTCGAACTTAAGCCTTCTGAAAGCAATTGGCTTTCCTCTCTGTTTTAACTTTCCAGTCCCTGTGTCCTGATAAGAAGCCTTAGTTGTCACTAGGCATTATTTTTGATCTTCATCTTGAGCACAAGACAGGAGCCAAGTAGCAGGATGTTCATCATACTAACTAAGAACACTGCCAACCGATAGAAGTAGTGATTTCTGTGGCTGTAGATATTGCTCAGTTGGTAGATTATTTGTCCAGGATGCATGAGGCCCTGAGTTCAGTCTGTGAACATATATGCCCATCCTCCCCAACACACACAAAAGACAAAAGGAAATAGTGATTTGTGTACTTTGATACCTTGGGGCTCAAGAATTTTTAGCCATCTCTGTTCCTCTCAGTTGGTTGCACATGGAACAGCTAACTTCCTACTACCATTGGAGAGCTGCCATAAGAATTTGATTTGCATATAGTATATTGGGATTTTAATATTCATAAGATCTGTATACTTAATCCTTGGGTAAATAATAATATATGCTGTAATTTACTGAGTGCAGTGTTCCAGAACTGTGCTCAGCTCTTTAAGTGCTGCGTTTAATTAATCTCTAAACACCCTATAGGATTGTAATTATTCTCATTTAACATATGAGACCTGATTATAGATCTACCTTGGATTCCAAACTTTTGGTCACATGTATTTTTACAGAGAGGGTTCTGTAATTCTTTTCCCATAATTGATAGCTAAGATACTGTAGAGGTATAGGCTGTATTCAGGCCATAACTACTTGTCTGTCTCGTTCCCTCAGGTCTGTAACATTGTGGCTGGGCAGCGGTGCATTAAGAAGCTGACTGACAACCAGACTTCAACCATGATAAAGGCTACAGCTAGGTCGGCCCCAGACAGACAGGAGGAGATCAGTCGCCTGGTCAGTGGGACTGTGAACAGTGCATGCTGTTCACTGAGCCTTGGGGCCCTTAGCATAGATGCTTTAATGGCCAGTCTAGGAAGCCCTTCCTTCAGAAAAACCCAAGTCTGCTTTTATTGTTTGGGACTTCGCAGGGCTCTTCTTGCTTCTTGGGTCTTTAGCTACTTCTTTCTCTTTTTCCCTACTTTATAACAACTCCCATTTCCACCTCCCTTCCCTTCATCTTCTAGTTCTCCCACCCCCTTTTTAGGGCTTTTTTTTTGTCAGCCTCAGCCTCTCTTCCGGGCTCTCTCCTTGGGACCCAGAAAGGGAGCAGTATTGCCAAGCTACCTGTCTCCTGAGATCGCCTTCTTTTGCCCTGCAGATGAAGAATGCCAGCTACAACCTGGATCCCTACATCCAGGAATTTGGAATCAAAGTAAAGGATGACATGACGGAGGTGACGGGACGAGTGCTGCCGGCGCCCATCTTGCAGTATGGCGGCCGGGTGAGCAGGGTCAGGGCCAGACAAAGTCTCTGGGGCATATGGGGGTAGTTGGGCTGCACAGCTCAGGGGTGTTTGTTCCCTCCTCACGTGGCTCTACTGAGGCTCACCTGGCCGCCCCCTCTGCCTATCCCTAGAACCGGGCCATTGCTACACCCAACCAAGGTGTCTGGGACATGCGTGGGAAACAGTTCTACAATGGGATTGAGATCAAAGTCTGGGCCATCGCCTGCTTCGCACCCCAGAAACAATGTCGAGAAGAGGTGCTCAAGTAAGGATGGTAGAGGGTTGGGTTTAGGGTTGGGTGAGTGGGAAGGATCCCAGAGCAACCTCTAGGTGCCAGAACTGGCCTGTGATCTGCCTGTCCTCTTTTAATTCTTCTACATTGTTGTTTCTGACTTACGTGTCTGCCTATTCTTTCCTGTTCATATGTGGTCAGATGAGTTCAAAAGCCAGAGGTATTTCAGAGATGAATTTTAGGGTATGACTCTCCTAAGGCAGGCCTGAGTCATTTTATTGTTCTAATTATCATAATTGGTAATAAATAGCAGTGGTAATAACTATAATATTTATGTTAACATTACACTTAAATGACTAATGTACTTTCTTTCATCTTGATAGTGAGTAGGTGGTATTTTAGTTGCTTTTCTATAGCTGTAATAAAACACCACAACCAAGGCAACTAATAAAATAAAAGGCTTATTGGGCTTTACAGTTCCAGATGGCGAGTTCCATGACCATCATGACTGCAGTGGGGCAGCAGGCAGGCAGGCATGAAGCTGAGAGCTCACCTCTGGTCCACAAGCATGAGACAGAGAGACACTGAGAATGTAGTGGTCTTTAGACGCATCAGAGCTTACCTCCAGAGACACCCCTCATCCATCAAGGCTACCCTTCTATTCCTTCCCAAATAGCTTTACCAACTGGAGACCAAGCATTCAAGTCTATGAGCCTATGGGGGCTATTCTCATTCAGACCACCATATGTGGTAATATTTTAGGAGTCTGAGGCTGAAAGAGGTTAGATGACTTGTCTAAAATGGACAGATCAAGAAAGAGTCAGAGTTAAGATCAAATCAGATCTGAGTTTCAAAACTTAGATTTCTAATTAGAATGAGAGAGAGAGAGAGCACCAGCAGCTGGTCCCCTGAGAGAGAGAGAGAGAGAGAGAGAGAGAGAGAGAGAGAGAGA
>NW_022196900.1:82714035-82797567 GCF_008632895.1 Mastomys coucha | reverse complement strand
GAAGAAGAAGGAGGAGGAAGAAGAAGAGGAGGGGTGGGGAGGGAGAGGGAGTGCACCAGCACCTGGTCCTCTGAGCTGTGGTGAGCAGCATAGTTAAATCAGATCCAAGTGATCTGTAGGTGCTGTAGGTGCACATGAACTCAAGGGCAACTCATCATCGCTGAGAGGCTGGGAGTGGGTGGCAACAAGGAAGCAAAAGGTATTGCCAAGTAGCTTAATGAGACAGATTAAAGAAGTAATAGCCTGAGTGAGTAAATAAATAAATAGAAAAGTCACTTGACACTTTTCCTGTAGTCTTTATTCTTTTATTGATTTACCTTAAAACACCAAAAAGTTCATACACATAAAAGATATGGTTCAGTTTCTGCTGTCTTTCTAAGTGGGGGTTCTGTGGCTGTGCTCGTTACTGTATTCTGTAATGAGGAAGTTAGTGGAGCTGACAGGTGTGGTTTTGACAAAGGTAATGGAGATTTGTGCCTTTGATGTCTTTATAAGAATCACTTCTATCAGCACCCCACTGGATCCAGGCCTCCCCTATGCAGCTAGCCACCACCATTGTAACTGTAATTTCTTGTTTATGTTTGTCCTTTGGTCTCCTTTCATGGATGCTTTAGATCCAGGCTAGGCTGTATCTGGTCTGTATCTGGTCTGGCCTTGTTTGGGTGTCCCTAATAGTCCTGGAGGGCCTCCCGGCTCTTGGCCGTCAAGCAGCAGTCATCTCATTGATAGCCTGATCTTTTCCTCTTCCTTTGACCTGCCCCTGTCTATGTGTGTGTGGGGAAGGTTTTTGGTGTTGGTACTGGCTTTGTTTTTGTTTGAATAGTCTATAGCTTTGGCCTTTGAGGTTTATCAGGAGCTGATAAACCCATTCTCTCAGGCTTGGAGGAGTTCAATGCATCAGGCACCTTTTTTTCCTAGTGATGACTACATATAGGGGATTAAAAAAAAGTGGTTCGTATATCTCTATGAGTGGTAACTCATTTAATGCATGGTTCTGGATCAAAGATAAGGATTCCTGAGTTTTCAGCCATGGCTGTAGAGGAGACTTTGTATGGACGATGCATAGAAAGTAGAAGTTGAGAATAGAACTTAGAAAAATTGGAAAGTAAATGAAGCAAAGGTTCCTAAGTATAGAGGAGGACATAGGACTCAGAGCATAGAGAAAAGCCTCCTTTTCACAAAGAACATAGGGAGAGATGGCGGCGGCTGTGGGGAAGGAAAAACTAACTCGTCAGTGATGGGTGAACAAGTCAGTCCTGTTAGTTGTTTGTCTGTATCACTGTAGGTGTGTTTGTTAGGATACAGCCTTGCACATTCTAGATATCTCCATACTTTGTGGCTCCTAGCAGCAGACATAGTACTCCAATCATGGTATAGTAGTGGAGGGAAGAGAGGAGTGCCCATTTCTTGAAGGAAAGACCTAGTATTAATGAAATCTGGTAAAATAATTTGATCTGCGGTTGGTAGCTGAGCTGTATATGAAACAGAGGCAGAAATAGCTTTAGCAGTCCATCAAGCCCCATCTCTTATTTATAGGAGGCAATGGTTAGCTTGAGGTGAGTATTTATTCACTCGTTTGTTTTTAGTTAATTTTTTGAGTGAGAGTGTTGACACAGTATTGTTGGGATGGAGTGTCAACTTGTATCTCTCAGGCCAGCCTTGAGTTCATGGTAGTCCTGGCTCAGTCTCTCAGTGTAGGGCTGTGAGTGCATGCATGCCTTGAGACCTGCAGGTTCTAGTTTTTAATTATTTATTTTTTTAAAGTTTTTTTGGTTTTTCGAGACAGGGATTCTCTGTGTAGCCTGGAACTCACTCTGTAGACCAGGCTGGGCTTGAACTCAGAAATCCACCTCCTCTGCCTCCCAAGTGCTGGGACTAAAGGTGTGTGCTGTGAGATTCTCGGAGGGCCCCCCACACTCAAATCCCAGGAGTGATGACCCCACACACCGCCAAGACATGGACTTGATGCAATCTGCAAGAGGCTTTTTATTCCAGCTAGCTGGGGCGAGACTCATATCCCTCGAAGGGGTAGAGGAGTCTGGCCCCGAGCAGGGTCTTAGGCAGCTTTTTATTTCTGTGTAGTTGTTGGGGCCAAAGGGAAGACTGGGGTAAGGGGAAGGTACAGGGTGGTTTCTGATTGGTGCTGGCTCGTGCTAGGGTCCAGGGGCGGGCTAGCCACCTGGCAATTGTTTTGGGCCAGGTTGTTTCTGAGTTCTTGGGCCAAATCGTCTTGGTTCCCTTGTTTCTGGGTTCTTGGGAACTGGCCTTCCATTGTTTTTAGGTTCTGGGAGCCGGCCTCCCACTGAGTTCAACTAATGGCTAAGTTCCCACAGTACAGTTTGAAATTTTTAACCTCTCAGTGCCACCACTGCCCTTAAATGTTATTTATTAGTTTTGTTTGTTTGTTTAACAAGTTTTTTTTTAATAATGTAGCTAGACTGACATGATGCCTCATACCTATAACCTCAGCACTCAAAATGCAGAAATTGCCTCCTCTTTGAGTCTATCTGGGGCTGCATACAGTGAATTCTGGGCCAGCCAGGCCTACATAGTGTCTCTGAAAATCAAAATAATAGCCTTAGGTTTCTGTTGCTGTGATAAAATACCATAACCACCAACAACTAGGGAAGGAGAAGGTTTGTTTTGCTTGCAGTCTATCACTGAGGGAAGTCAGGACAGGAATTTTCAAGGCAGGAGCCTGGAGGCAGGAACTGAGGTAGAAACCTTGGGGGGGGGGGGGCAGGCGCTGCTTACTAGCTTGCTCTTCCTGACTTGCTCAGCCTGCTTTCTTGTGCACTGGAGGTTCACCTTGCCCGAGGGAGCACCACCCACTTGGGCTGGGACCTCTGCATCCATCACTGACTGAGAAAATGCCTTATAGGCATTTCTGCAGATGACTCTTAAGGAGGCATTTTCTTAGTTGAGCATCCGTTCTCTTAAATGTCTCTAGCTTTTTGTTAAGTTGATGAAAAGTTAGCCAGCAGCACCACCACCACCACAATAATAATGATATCAGAGATTATAATATATAGTCCACATCCACAGTCAACATTCAGAATTTTATCATATTTACTTCATTTTTAAAAATATAAGTTTAGCTGGGCATGGTGGGACACACTTTTAAGGCAGGAAGCAGAGGCATGAGGATTTCTATGAGTTTGAGTCCAATCCAGGACAGCCAGGACTGGTACACAGAGGAACCTTGTCTCTAACACACAAACAAAAAGTTTGACATTATTTGATATCCTGCATTCTACTTCCGTTCTTCTCTTCTAGTGGGGTTGCTAGCATGAATCTTATCTAGTTTTTTTATTGATGTATATATGATTTTAAATTTGTATAAAATATACTATATCTATTTTTAAATGTGTGAAAAATACTTCCTGAGCTGTCATTGATACGAATGTGGTATATATCTTTGAAACATTCATTTCTTTTTGCAAATCACTGTTTTTATCAATTAAGTTTATCAGCTCTGAGCGTGACTCCATGGCCTGTCCTCTTTAGGCCAGCATTTTACTGTTGCTTGCTTTCACTTTAAGTAATAAGATTTTTACAAATTAAATTGTTTGTCACCCATTTTTGTATATTTACATCCCTCTTTACCACTTTGTCACTTTTCTCAGGATAAAACCTAAAGTCAGAGGAAGGAAGCGTGCTTAATAATTGGCTCTTTTCCTTAGTGAGCTGGTGGGGAAGGAGGCGTTCCACTTTTCCCTGAGCACCTCTGCTTTCACCACTGGCAGACCCTCATTGACTTTGTCTGTTTTTTCCCTTTGGACGTGAAGTGGAGTATCCACAGTCTCAGCCTGGACAAGGGGCTTGTGTCTAGGCTCTCCCTTCACTGAGAATTCCCACAAGCCCCATGTCTAGACTCTTCAGTTCCCTTGGTGTTCCTTCTCTTTAGTTGAGCAAACTGCCTTATTTTAACTCTACTATAAATGTGCTTTTTACATCAGCTTTGGTTGGGTCCCTCATGTTAGAATCTCCCTGTGCTGAACACTCAAGATGGAGGCATTAGGTTCATCAGATTTAGTGGGATTTATTACATCCTGCCATGACCATGTTTGTACTCCAGGAACTTCACAGACCAGCTTCGGAAGATCTCCAAGGATGCAGGGATGCCCATCCAGGGTCAGCCATGTTTCTGCAAATACGCACAGGGAGCAGACAGCGTGGAGCCCATGTTCCGGCATCTCAAGAATACCTACTCAGGACTGCAGCTCATTATCGTCATACTGCCCGGGAAGACGCCAGTGTATGGTACAGTTCTCCTGGGACAGTGATAATAATGATAGGATTCAGTTCACCGTAGCCCTCTGGGGCCTCTTGGGTGGAGTCAGTGGAGAAATCTGGCTTTCCCCAGAGAAGGTCATTACTGTCAGTGGTTTGTTTGTTGTTTATGTTCTTAAATCACAGAAATATTCTGTGTGAGCTATTGAGTCATTCAGCTCTGCTTACCTGTTCACATGCCATCTCATTTCCCAGGATGCCTTGTGACAGCATCTTTCTGGCAGCCTGAGGTAGCTGGATGCAGAGAAGGGTCAGGCCAGATGGCTGTCATTTAGGGGTGTGTTCTTTATTAAGACGTTATGAGCTCATTTCTATCTTATGACTGACTGTAAGTCTCTCACTCAGCCGTCAACCCTTCTCCGCCTGCTGGACCGTGCTGGGCCTTTGCTTCCCTCTCGCCTTTTGTCCCCGTCCAGGCCTGGTGCCTTTGAGCATCTTCAGATGAACTGTTCTAAAGCCCATTGCAACCATTTTGCAATGTCTCTAAGCATTTTTTTCCTATTGTTCCTTAGCCTGTCTTCCTCTATCGTGTCTGCTTTTTTCCTCCACCAGCTCTCACACTGAGGAGCTGCTTCTGGTCTCTCTTCCTTTGACTTCCAGACACATTTCTCCTAACAATTATGTTTGTCATTACCAGGGATACCTGATAGTCTAGGATTTTCTGCCCCTTCTGTCTGTCTGTCTGTTTTCTGTTGATGTTTTTCACTCACTCTGGTTGCCTTGGCCGTCACCCATTACTATGCTGTGGTACTTGGATGTGATTGAAAGCCAGTCCTCGAAGTCTCTGCAGTGCCTGTCTGTTCTCTCTCCCCTCTGCAGGTGCCTTGACTATCTCTTCTAATCTTAAAAACATTTATTTATTTATCTACTGTGTGTGTGCGCATGTGTGTACACATGTGCCATAGTATGTGCATAGCGGTTGGAAGATAAATTGGAGGAATAGGTTGTCTTATTTGACGAAGGAGTTCTGGGGATAGGACTGAGTCGTCAGGCTTTGTGAAAGCACCTTCTGCCATAAACCTTCCTGAGCCATCACCAGTCCCTCAAATCCTCGGTGAATAGGTCAATAAATCAGACTTTCTAAGAGCAACATAACTTCACTGGTCTCATTCAGTATGAAAGGGCTTTGAGGCCTGATACTTTTTAACCTTTCAGCTCTGTCCTGTATGGTTCACTTAATGAGCCTGCTGCAGAATTGCTTGTCCTGAAATAGTACCCAATCTCGTCCTTCCACCAGTCAACCAACGTGGGCAAATTGCCAAACTCTCCGAGCTTCCTGGGTTGTTTCTATAACAAGCAGCATCTCGCAGACTCCTCGGTAGAGAGGGAAAGGCTGATGGCTTCTCCTGTCTGTGCTTTCCTCTCTGGCTGTGTTCTGCCATATTGCTTCCCCTTGGCTCAGATGTCCGAACGCTCCTTTTGCCCTTCTTCCCCGTAACATTCTCTCTGCCTCCCAAAACTTAGTTTAAGTTATACTTTTTTTATATTTTGGTCATTTTTCCCTAGAGGAGAACTATGTCCTTTTGTTGTTGTTTGTTTGTTTGTTTGAGACAGGGTCTCACTATGGCCTTTTATTCAAAGATCTGCCTGGTTCTGCCTCTGCTGAGATTGAAGACATGTACTAACATTCCTGTCTTCCTTTTTTTTTTTTTTTTTAAAGATGTATTATTTTAAAGTATGTGTATGTGTTATGAGCATGTGAATACAGAAGTGTGCCAGGTTCCCTGGAAGTGCAGGTACAGACTGTTGCAAGCTGCAAGCAAGGGTGCTCTAACCAAACTTAGGTACTCCATAAGAGCAGTAGGTACTATTAACCCCTGGATCATCTCTCCAGCCCCACTGGAACTCTCTCTCTCTCTCTTTTTTTTTTTTTTAAAGATTTATTTATTTATTTATTTTATGTGTATGAGTACACTGTAGCTGAGCCATCATGTGGCTGCTGGGAATTGAACTCAGGACCTTTGTTTGCTTCGGTCCTGCTTACTCTGGCGTAATACACTGAAGCTGTCTTCAGAAGCACCAGAAGAGGGCGTCAGATCTCATCACGGATGGTTGTGAGCCACCATGTGGTTGCTAGGATCCGAACTCAGGACCTTTGGAAGAGCAGTCAGTGCTCTTACCTGCTGAGCCATCTCGCCAGCCCCACTGTAACTCTTTTTTTGGGGGCGGGGGGGGTTCGAGACAGGGTTTCTCTGTGTAGCCTTGGCTATCCTAGAACTCACTCTGTAGACCAGGCCAGCCTTGAACTCAGAAATCCACCCACCTCTGCCTCCCAAGTGCTGGGATTAAAGGCATGCGCCACACGCCCCCCCCCCCAAGCTCCCACTTTTTTGAATTCCTTTAGTTTCTTAGAAATTTGATCAGTTGTGGCATAGATAGATAGATAGATAGATTTTGAAACAGTTTCTCTGTGTAGCCCTGGTTGTCTGGAACTCTGTAGGCCAAAGTCTTATAAATTTCTGCCTGCTTCTGCCTACTGATTAAAGGCGGCCTGCACTACCACCACCTGGCTACTTGATTTTATTTTGAGCATGAAGTAGATCTAACTCTGCTCTCTGACCCACACAACTAAAGCAGAATTTTTCACTGATGACAACAATTTTAATAATTCCTTACAGAGGGAAGTTAGTTATTACTCATGTCCCCCTTGGATAAAAGAAAAATAGGGTTTTTTTTTTTTTTTTTACCTTTCCTCCTGGGGGTGTGGGTAAAAATGACACTGTCTCTATGATGTTCACATTCAAGGTCCTGTAGCATTGTGGTTTTTGGAAAAACATTGGGTGTCACTTTGATCAATCCTATGCATGTCCTCTTTCTAATATTTTTAGCTCCTTTTTCTCTGTCTATTAGCCTGCTCTTCCAGAGGACCTGAGTTTGATTCCCAGCACCCACATGGCAGCTTAAAACCATCTGTAACTCTAGTTCTAGGAGATCTCACATCTCGTTCTGGCTTTCCTGGGCACCAGGCATGCACATGGTACACAGAAAATACATGTAGGCAAAGCACTCATGAGTAAAATTTGTTAAAAAAAAAAAAGTAAAGACTTAAAAATTCTTATAAGATTTATAGCAATTAGTAAGTTTATAGGTTTTTTTTTCAAAAAGCTAATAGTATCAATCTAATAGAGAAAAAGCGAGGTAAAAATATTAGAAACAGTGCTTTTAACTGTTCAGATATCTCTCCAGCCCTATCAATAAATCTTAAGCATTTAGCCTAATTTTTTTCCTCACAAGTATCACAGAATTCTAACAAGTGTACCTAGTAGAACATTGCTATCCCTAGGGTCCCTCACTATAATCCTCCCTCAATTGGTGACTGTGGTTCTTATCTCAAACACTGTAGATTAATTTTGCCTATTTTTTGACTTAATACAAATGGAATTATAATGGATGTATTTTTTAAATGTGTCTGGTTTCTTTTATTTAACATTCTGCTTGTAAGATTTTTCCATATTATATATAGCTGTAATTACTTGTGTTTCCATTGTGTGAATATAAGGTACTTTGTGCTTCATTTCATTCTACAGTTGAGATTATTTGGATTGTTCCTAGTTTCTAGCTGTTATGAATAATGGCTGTATGTATCCTTTGAGCACTTGTGCCTGTTTGTGTAGAGCTAGGTCTAGGAATGGGTTTAAGAGTATCAGATGGCTGGGTGGTGGTGGCGCACGCCTTTAATCCCAGCACTTGGGAGGCAGAGGCAGGTGGATTTCTGAGTTCGAGGCCAGCCTGGTCTACAGAGTGAGTCCCAGGACAGCCAGGACTACACAGAGAAACCCTGTCTCGAAAAGCCAAAAAAAAAAAAAAAAAATAGAGTATCAGACGTTACTCCTCCATCGGTGTTCAATAGTTCTAGATGTTTCTGTCTTTTATGCTTGACTAGCATATTTTATAAATGTTTGTTTATTCATGGGAATTTTTATTTACTTAGCTGCCTTTCACTTATGATTTGTAGGTATTCTTTATAATTTCTATACTGAACACATTTGTATCACACACACCATCTCTGCTCTGTGGCTTGCTTTTTCTTTTCCCTCTTCTCTTTTGTGTTTTTGCGGCCCTGACTTGGCAACCCCCTGCTGTACCCTTCCAAGGGTTTTATACATCTCACCATGTCCATCTTGAAGATACTGTTTTATTGCTTTCTTTCATTTTTTTTTTTTTCACATTTCACATTTGGCAGTCTATCTGTAAGGGGAGCAAACATCCTATTGCTTCGCTGTTCCTTGGCAGTTGCCCACAGCTGTTGCAGAGGCTGGAATCTCGGCCTCTCTGCACACTCCTGGTGTCAGCCAGTGGATGTGGGGACTGTTATCTATAGCAGATAGCTCATGGCTGTGGGATTTCCTCCCTCTCCCATGTTCCAGTCCTCTGAGTTTTGGTTAGCCATGTCTCTGCTGTCTTCAAAAAGATATCTTGTCTGACCTTTCTGAATGTTGATTTCCAAAGAACAGATTTGCAACTAACTTCTCAGTCTTTTATAAGCTAAAAGGATTTCTTCAGCCTTTCACATATGCTTCCACTGAGAACATACCAAACTCCCCCCTGACCTTACGTGGCCATCTTTGTATTGGGTATTGTGGAAACGGCTTTCGTTTCTACACACTGACTGTTTGGTTTTCAGTATCACTAAAACAATGAATATTTACGGTTCTCATTTTACCTGACCTCTCAGCTGTATTTGACTTTGTCAGTTACTTGTTTTTTCTTTTCCTTTGGTACTTACAATAGTACACTGTCTTGGCCTCTTCCTAGTTCTGCTGAGCTTCCCTCCTTTGCAACTTGTCTTCTTTAGCTTGTTCTACAAATGTTAGATTTTCTTCTAGATTCAGATCCAACCTTGCTGCCGGCTTTTCAGCTCCCCATCCTAGGAGTTGCTAAAACTATCTCCCTTTGTTAGTGACCTTGTCAAGAGCATGCCTTCAGTTACTACTTGTACTTCAATACTGCACAAATTTTGCACTTGACAAAATAAAAAGTTTCCGACTACCATGCCCATTTGCCTAAGGATACCCTTACTGTACTCAAACTCAAAGGAGCGTAGAATTTGTTTCTGTTAGAAAAACTAAAGCTTTAGAAATAATCCATAAACAAGGAGCATGCATGCACATACTGTAATGTGACCCATTACTCTTACAGGACTGAAAAACTATTAATAAAATCATCCATAAAAGCTCATTTCCCTTATGTACAGAGTCTATACCCAGGTTCCTTAGCGGTCTCTTGAACTCATTTGTTCCCATGTCGACAGACAACTCTGGCCCTTTTGTGTGTGAGGGACTGAACCCAGGCACTCATGCATGTTAAACACGCTTCTACTACTTACTCCGTTTCAGCCCCTCATCTGCCTGTCTAAATTAATTTCTCAAAAGTACCTTACTATTTTCAGGTAGAATACTGCTTGCTCTTTGTTTTAGACTCTTGTGGTTTAACTCAGGCTGTCATTAAAGTCATGTTCTTCCTGCTTCATCTCCCAGTTGCTGGCATTATAGGTGTGAACCATCCTGTCTAGCTCAGTCTGTGTTTTTGCATGTTTCCCTTCTGCTTGGAATGCACTCGTGCTCTCTCTCTCCCCTCCCCTCCCGAAACTCCTCCTTCCCAGATTTTAGTTCAATCATTATATACCCTTGACTAGGTTATTTCCCCATATTAGACATTCTTACAACTCTGTTTTAACAGTTATTTTTTATACTGTGTGACATATAGTAGACTTTTAGCAAAATGTCAAATGCAGTAATCAGTTTTCTCTCTTTCCATAGCTGAAGTGAAACGTGTCGGAGATACACTCTTAGGAATGGCAACACAGTGTGTGCAGGTGAAGAATGTGGTCAAGACCTCACCTCAGACTCTGTCCAACCTCTGCCTCAAGATCAATGTCAAACTCGGTGGCATTAACAACATCCTAGTCCCACACCAGCGGTATGAATATGAATGCTTACTTGCTCTGTCATGGGGACCTCCTGGGGAAGAGGTGAAAAGACACAAACCCAGTGCAGGCCGAGTGACAGAGACAGGAGACTGAAGACTATGGGCCCTGGATGGCGCCAGGAGGAGAGCACTCAGTTCCTCACCGTTTTGTTTTCTCTCCTTGCTCAGCTCTGCTGTTTTTCAGCAGCCAGTGATCTTCCTGGGAGCAGATGTCACACACCCCCCAGCTGGGGATGGGAAGAAGCCGTCCATCACAGCAGTGAGTGATTGCTCTTAACTCTACGTCCTTAAGCGTGATGTGTGTTCGGTCCCTAAACCCTGCTCTTTCTGTGCACGCCCTGTAAACCTAACTGCATGAGAGCATAGCCTGTGGCCAGAAACTGTCCACCAGTCGCTCTTTCTGTGTGTGCATTTTTCTTTTTTGCTCCAGTTTTGAGAGTGGTAAGGAGGTGACTTTGTATCTCTTCTTTGGAACCTCTTTTAAGGGAATTACCTGATTGCAAGATTGGCCTTTCATTTACTTCTCTTTGACCTTTTGACCCATCTAGTAGAGTAGCTGTCTCTCCAACTCCTTATGATATCTGGAGCATTTAAAATTTTAAAGTCTCAGCCCCTAGGGCACTTAATTTGACAGAAAAAAAAAAAAACGAAGAAAGAAAAACAATACAAAATGAAGCTACATGAGTGTGAATCAGGAGTTCAAGGTCACTCTTGATGCTCATGTCCTTCTGTTGGCCATAGATCGCAGATGAGTGCTTTCCTGCAAGGACAAGGAAAGCAAACATTCTGATCACATATTAAGTAAATTCTGTTTGTGTGGCAGAACAGATCGAAGCTGGTGTTTATTGGATCTCTAACTCCTGTCATCCCATTTGCATGGCTGCCAGATAGGTACTGTCTTCTGATGTCAGGGTTTTCTAGGAACATAGTGAGTAAACTCATCCAGTTAGTTGGAGAGCACTCTTACTCAGAATTCCCTCCTCAGGCCCATTACTTCAGAGCAAAGGAAGTTGACATTCCGGAGGCTGATGCTTTCTCTCTGTCGTCAGGTGGTAGGCAGTATGGATGCACACCCCAGTCGATACTGTGCCACCGTGCGTGTGCAGCGCCCGCGGCAGGAGATCATCGAAGACTTGTCCTATATGGTGCGTGAGCTGCTCATCCAGTTCTACAAGTCCACCCGCTTCAAGCCCACCCGAATCATCTTCTACCGAGATGGGGTCCCTGAGGGCCAGCTGCCCCAGGTATGGTTCCCAGGGGCTGGTACATTGTCTTGTTGAGGCCAGAGGACGACTTAGTCAAAGTTGTTGCTGCTGGGAAAGGCCAGATAGCTCTGTTGAGAAGCAGGGCAGCAAGTACGTGTGGCCTTTGGTTTCAGCACACAGTTCTCAGTCTTTCTAGGTAGTGTTGGGACCACTTAGTGGTTCTTTTCCTTTCTTCTGAGACATGGTCTTACTACGTAGCTCTGCCTGACCTGGAACTCACTATGTAGACCAGGGTGGCTTTGACTTAACAAAGATTCCCTGTCCTTTCTCCTGAGCATTGGGATTAAAGGTGTGCACCACTACACCTTTCTAGTTCTTCTAATGTAAGGTCTCTTTTTGTATGGAGTACATAGGTGCTATCTCCTGAAACCAAGATTCCTAGCAAAGGTTTTCAAATGTACTATCAGGACCCATCATTTTTAATTGCGGAGCATCAGCATATAAAGGTTATGTGCAAAAAGCCATGTACAAGTTGGAATGTTTTTAGTTTAATAAGGCTTTTGAATTAAGGTCATGTGCCTTTTTCTCCCTCTTCACCCTGTGCCTAGATCCTTCACTATGAGCTGCTTGCCATTCGAGATGCATGCATCAAACTGGAAAAAGACTACCAACCAGGGATCACGTATATTGTGGTGCAGAAGCGCCATCACACCCGCCTTTTTTGTGCTGACAAGAATGAGCGGGTGAGTGAGGAAGCTGAGACCACTGATGCCCTCTTCCTGTCTCCTGTTCCTTGAGAGAGAAGCCTTGAAATACAGTCTGGGAATTTAGTTTTTTCCTGTGTGTCCTCCCTGGCCGTTCCCTTGGCTTTGTGACCCGTCCTCCACCATTTCTCCCTCCCTCCTCATCCCTTCCTTCCCTCATACTTCCTCTCCTCCTAGCTCCCTGGCCTAGACCCCTTATATAGACCTGCTCCCGGAGAAGGGAAAGGGAACTGCCATTTATTGAACTTCTCCTGTGTGTCACACACTGTTCAGGGGAGCCTTCCTCACAGCAGCCCTGTGAGGAAGGTACTATTGACCTCTCCATTTAACCTCAGGAAGCTTAAATGACTTGCTAGGATCACACAACTATTAAGTGGTGAAACCAGGATTCAAACACTTGACTTTGGAAGCCCATTATTTCAACACTTAGTTCCCTCTGAGAATAAACTTCTTTGATCTTGGAATTCTGGGAGAGTAAGAGTAGGATCCAGGAAAGGTCCTGTCAGAACCAGTCAGAACCAGGCAGGTCTTGGGATCTTGGTTGTATTCGTCTCTCCAGATTGGGAAGAGTGGTAACATCCCAGCAGGGACCACTGTGGACACCAACATCACCCACCCATTCGAGTTCGACTTCTATCTGTGCAGCCATGCAGGCATCCAGGTAGGTGGGCCATCCTGGGGTTTTTACTGGGTCAAGGATTAGTTGGTTATTCCTGCTGCATTTAGAATATGTTTGTTGTAGCTGAGTATATAAAATGACTGTTAGTTAGCCCCAAGTATACTTCTAGGTTGCTTTATAATATTTGATTTTGTGTATTATGCCTCTTATGGGTGGTGGTATATGGTCATGCAGCCTAAACATATTCTTTTTGTTGTTGTTTTTTTTTCGAGACAGCGTTTCTCTGTATAGCCCTGGCTGTCCTGGAACTTACTCTGTAGACCAGGCTGGCCTCGAACTCAGAAATCCGCCTGCCTCTGCCTCCCACGTGCTAGGATTCAAGGCATGAGCACCACCACCTGGCACCATATTCTTAATTAGTAGTGTTTGTGGGGGGGGGTTGTTTTGTTGTTGTTGTTTGTTTGTTTTTATTTTTTGACAGCAGGCATCCACTCTGTTCAATCAGGGATCACTTATACTATCTTTTTTACCTAGGGTACTAGCCGACCATCCCATTATTATGTCCTTTGGGATGACAACCGTTTCACAGCAGATGAACTCCAGATCTTGACATACCAGCTGTGCCACACTTACGTACGATGCACACGTTCTGTCTCTATCCCAGCACCTGCCTATTATGCCCGATTGGTGGCTTTCCGGGCACGATACCACCTGGTAGACAAGGAACATGACAGGTAAGGCTAGCTGATTGCTTTTTGCTTCAGCTTTTTGTACCAACCCTTTCGACATTTTGTTGGTAGAAGGAAGTGGATGTTATCCAGTTTGAGGCCCTTGGGCTTCTCTACCTAAACCTGAGTTGGTGTTTTCTCTTAATTTGGTATCTGAATTGGCACTGTAGACCTGGGTAAGGGATTAGCAGCAGTTCAGTTCACTAGGAAGGACTTTTTTTTATGTGTTTTCTTTTCAGTGGAGAGGGGAGCCACATATCGGGGCAGAGCAATGGACGAGACCCCCAAGCCCTGGCCAAAGCTGTGCAGGTTCACCAGGACACTCTACGCACCATGTACTTCGCTTGAAGGCAGAACGCTGTTACCTCACTGGATAGAAGAAAGCTTTCCAAGCCCTGGGAGCTGTACCACCCAAATCCAGAGGAAGCAAGGCAGAGGGAGGTGGGGTCGGAAGGAGTATAGGAGGCCTTGTTTCTATCTACAGAGGGGTTTAAGGGTGGGAAGAGGTCCATCAAGACAGACTACCAGCCAGAAATCTCTGATAGCAACCTCATGTCCTCCACCCCTCTCCCCATCTTGTCATGTCCGACCCCCCTTGACCAAAAGGGGCATCACTAGTGCCCACCATCCACACAGTTGTCTCATGTGACTCACAGTGCTAAAGACTCATGCTCCACAGCTTGCTAGGGTCAGCTCTGCAGCCCTGTGGTCAAATGCTGGTATGTTTGGGTTTGATATTCTAGATGAGAAAGTGGGTGGGAAGAGGGCAGGAATTTTTAGGAGCCTTAATCAGAAAAGGTCTAGATTTGTTTAAGAAGAAAAATGAAAACAGACTCAGATCAATATTTTAGGATACTAGATGTTTTCATGGGTTCAGAATCCACTTTGTAGGAAGATTTTTAATGCTAATGGTTTGGGTTGCTCTTTCCCACCTGCCACCCCGTCCCATTATTCCTTTCAACATTCTCTACCCCGGACGCCTCTTCCCTGACAGATATCCAGCCCTTAGTAACACTTAAGGCACTATGGCACTTAGCTCTGAGGTGACATGGCCCTGTCTTCCTTCCGCCCGCTGGTGGGTAACCAGTGCCTTCCCGTAACGGTAATGCTGCAGAACTGCAACCTTTTGTACCTTTCTCTGTGGGATGGGGTGGGTGGGAGAGGAGGTAGGGAGGGACGGAAGAAATATCCCAATGTCAGCAAGCCTCCAGCCAGAATGCCAGCTAATTTTCATTTGAAGGAATTGATTTCTATAATCATTGAGATTTTAAAAAAAGATCACCACCTCAAGATGGTTAAAATCCATTGACATTTGCACTTTCAGACATGACAAGTCTCCGAGCTGCTGAGATGACTGGCCCTTGGCCTTTCCCCTTTAGCCTCCTTTTTTTCCCTGGTCCCATCCCCACCCTGCCAGGTCTAGAGTTATTGTCATAGTATTTCTCACTCTTGGCTTCTTTTCCCCTGATGGTAAAGTCTCTGAATTCAATATTTCTTAACTGGGGTGACTTAACAGCAGAAGATCGTAAGGTTAAAATAAGAAAACTAAATGTTATTTTTATACCATAACTTGAGTCTATTGCCAAAATCTGGAAATCCCTTCCCATTCCTGATGAGTCTGCATCCCAGAAACATGGAGCCATCAGAAGGAACTGTGGACCTGACTTGTAATCTGGCCTGGCTAAGTGGGGGTGGTTGTCTCCCCAAGGTGGGGCTCAGCCTCTGTCCTCCCTCTGTGCAGATAAGACCTTGTTCCGGAGACAGCCTCCCTCCACAGCGCTGCCCCGCACTCCTGTAAGTGCACACTCTTGTAAGTGCGTCTTCCCCTTTTCTGGACTGGACTGTCCTCTGACTCCTTGACTAACCGAGACTCTGGCCTGTCCTCTGCACAGGCTGGAGAATTTTGCTGCTCCCTTTTGCTTCTGTTTACACAAATGAAATTTTCCTGTTTCCCACTAGGGCATGTGAGTGGGTGGCATGGGCTTTTCTTTCTCTACCCCTCTCCTGAGACACTGGGGTTCAGCTGTCTTGCAGGACTGAAAAAGAAGTAGGTTCTAGCTTTGTCCTTGCTAACCTTGAAGCAAGGCCCCCTCTTTCCTTGACTGTTCTTTTTTCTTCCTGCATTATTGCTTGGGATGGGGAATTTGAACCTCCGTGTACAGGTTCCCCTTCTGAGGAGCCTGAGCTTAGGATTGCCCTACTCTGGTGATGAAGCCATGACATTTTAGATCTAGCCCAGGCTTCGAGGCCAACTGGAGAACAGAAGGTCTGACCCGTGGCCTGTGGAGTCAAACCTTTCCCCAAGAGCCCTTGTACAGACCCAGATTTGCTATGCAAATAGTCCAGGTTCAGTTGTGGCTGGCTACATTGTTCAGTAACTTCCCAACAGTAGCACAAACATTCCTTATGGAAAAAGCGCAGGACTGTTCAGTAGTTCCTCCTGTACTTCTTTTCTGCTGGTAACAGTATGGAGTGCCCCATGGGCACAGGCCCAGCTGAAGAATGGAACGGAGGGCTCTGGGAATAGGCAGCTCACTGGAGAGCCCACATTCCTTACACAAGTGCCTAAACAGAGTGATGCCAACACTCCATCTGCCCTGTCCATCGCCTTCATAGACAGTCTACTTCGTGTTCCGTCATCCTTTTGGGAGGGAGCTCATCGCAGACAGTGTGCTGTCAACTTGGGTACATTTGGGGGCTTGGATTAAGGGCACTACTCCAGGAGGGTCCAGTCACTCACCAGCATTTGCAGGTGCCCTTAGGGGACAGGTAGCTGTCACAACTCCCAGCAACAAGTTTCTGTTCTCTCCTTTTTTTTCTTTGCCTCACTCTCTCCAGTTGGGTTTTAAGCAAGAATGAAAAGCAGTTTCGGTCCTTTGGTATTTATGTGCCATCCAAGAAATAAAAGCAAGAGAATGCTGGGCATGATGGCCCATGTCTAATTCTGTTACCTTAGCACTCAGGCGGAAGCAGAAGACTGGCAAGTTCAGGGTCCACCTGGGCTGCGCACTGCACTGAATTCCAGGCCAGTGTGCACTATGTAGCAAGACCATGTCTCCATAAAAAAGATCCGAGAAAAATGACTTGGATGATACATCTTGCTGTGATTTTAAAGACTTCTTTGAGACTTAACTACTGCCCATGTGGGTTCTTCTCATTTAAAGGCAGTATGCACACATTAAAAAGTGTTGCCAAGCCTCAGCTTGTTTGGATTTGGTTTAAGTGGTGCATTGTACCGAGCTCTGGGAGGAATCCAATGTCATCCTAGACAGATCTTTCTCTTCTTCCCTCCTCCATCCCCCCAACAGTTCAGCCTCCTCTTTCCTCTTCTCCCTCTTCCCTCAGCTTGCTTGCTGGCTGGCCTGCCTGCCTGCCCGCCTATGTGATAATGAGTTCTCTGCATGGCTGCAATGATCCCACTGTTAGTTGGCAAGGTCAGGCTTAGCTCATTGACTACAGAAGACCAAAAACCTGTTTCTCATGCCCAGTGGTGTTTGCCCTGGGTTGCACTGTCCTCAAGCTTACACTAGGTCAGGGCAGCAGGCCTGTCTAACTGACAAAATCAGTAGGGTTTCTGGCAGTTTCAACACCTCTCCATTCTGTGGATGAGGTTTGAAAAGAGGCAGTGAAGGAGAGTGCTGCTTTGAATTCAGTCCAGCTTGACCTATTGGTTGAGGTGCTATTGCCAGTCTGTTGGGATCGGCCTGGAGCTACTGTTACTGGGAACTTATCCTTGGACTATGACTAAAGTTAAACATAAGTATGAAACTGCTCTAAAAATCTAGTTCTCAACTGCAGCATAGCTCCTCTGTGGCTGAGCAGCAATGTTTTTGAACAGTTTTCTTTTTAACCAGAATTCTGTGAAGGATGCCAGGGACACAGTTTTCTTAGCTGGTCCGTGGAAAGTCCACAAGGCTTCTCGATGTTGTAGACCCGGCATCCGGCATCACAACGGAGGATGGGATTTCTTCCCTTTCAGGGTAGAAGAGTCACCTCTAACCTAGCCAAAAGGTAGTTTTGGGAATTCATGGTGGGAGGAAAGGTTTTGTCTGTTAATTCACTGGGCTTTAGCTGGTACTTAATTATGCCTTCCTTGGGCAGGGATCATGGCAGGGATGTGCAAGGCACTCTAATACTTAGCCTTCTGAGCAGACTGGGAAAGGGGGATTCTCTGGTTTTCTCTTTCTCCCCACTTACTAGGACTTGCCTTCTCCCTGAGCCACGAGAGAGGCTGGGTTGGTGCTCTCCCCTTACTCTGCTCCTACTGACTTAGAACCTCTGGCTGCTGTACGATAGCCCAGGAAAGGGAATGGAAAGAATGGGCTCAAAACAATAATGTAAGGAAGGTGATTCCCTTCCTTAAAAAGGGAAATCAGAAACTCTCCAAGAATTGTGTAAGTAAAGATGATGTGTCTGAATGCACTGAGTCCTCTGGTGTCATAGCAATAAGGAAAAATGAATTGACTTCCTGTGTACACAGTCCAACCTGACTGGTGTATGATGTTGCACTTAGCAGCCATGTGGTGGGCATGTGTGACTACTCTGGGTTTCACTTTATTTTCTAAACTTTTTATTCCTCTCAAGTCCAGCATGGATGGGGAAATGTCCCTGGAGCCCCGCAGCTGTGTACTTGTTTGCATTTGTTTCCCATTGAGACTTGTGTTTGTGTCCTGCTTTGAGCTGTACCCTGTCCCGTCCATTGTGAAATTATCCCAGCAGCTGTAATGTACAGTTCCCTTCTCAAGCAAGCAACAGCAGCACAATCCTGTGTTTTATAAAGAAAACAGTGGCTTTCATTTCTAAATTGCAGTCTCTGTTTTTTTTTTTCTACTACAAAATAAACGGTTGATATTAATTACATCTCTGATAGGGGTTAGGATGGAATAATAGACTGTCGTGCAGTCACACTGCACAGGGTCTCTCTCTGTAGTCTTCACTTCACAAACATGCAAAACACTGTGCTGGGAGTATTATTATAGGAGGAGAAAGTAGGTACAATTCAAAAATGAGAAAGAACAGGCTGTCTTTACAGTTCGTTGGGATACCATTGGTCACCGAGTCCTCCAGTACAAAGATAAGGAGTGGCTGGGCTGAAGCTTTAGCCATGAAGACGGAACGGGAACATTTGAGAAGCAGGATAGAACATTAATAGGACATGATGAGTAGTAGAATGTAGAGCCTAGGTCTCTAATTGAACATGAGTGTACTGAGATATTCTTACTGAGATGGGATCAGGGAGACTAGAAGGCATGTACATCTGATAAAGGATAATTAATCTCGGATAAAAAGTTTTCTTTGGGGCTGGGCAGTGGTGGCGCATGCCTTTAATCCCAGCACTTGGGAGGCAGAGGCAGGCAGATTTCTGAGTTCAGGGCACGCCTTTAATCCCAGCATTTGGGAGGCAGAGGCAGTGGATTTCTGAGTTCAAGGCCAGCCTGGTCTACAGAGTGAGTTCCAAGACAGCCAGGGCTGCACAGAGAAACCCTGTCTCTCGAAAAACCAAAAAAAAAAAAAAAAAAGTTTGCTTTGAGGGTTCTGTTACGGATGCCTGGTGACCCTCAAAATCACAATCTTCTGAGCTCTACCTCTCATGTACAGGAATTGGAGGCCTACATTAACACGCCAGCCTTAAGAATCTTGAGATTCCCGTGGGGAATACAGTAAAGTTTCCAATAACACAATCTTGGTGCTTAGGCAAGATGGGAAACTTAGTAGAAGTACTGGATTCACACTGGGTGAAAGGTAGCTAAGGCCTCAGGTGCAAAGGAAACCACTTACAAAGAGAAGTAACACTGCACAGCCAGCCTTGTGGATAGGGAGGAGGCAGGAGTTAGGTGATGGCAAGTCACTACTAAAGAAACTGGTAACTTATTTTGGGCTGGTTTAATTAAAGTGGAGAGAAAATAGGACAGAAAAGGAATTTAGGACTTCCAAATTGTCCACCACTTTCAAATTTCTCTTGTTCTTAGGAGAAAAAAAAAGTCCTTATTTTGTCCCTAATATTTTATGCATTGTGTGCTGGTACACCAGACAGAACCTAGCTTGCTGTACTTACTGTTAAAACTTGTCTTCTCCAGGGACTGTGAACCCCTAGGAACAGAAACTACATTCTATTCTGTTATCTCAAGACTACGGCAGATACCAAGAGAGATGTATTTGAGGATGAGTGAAATGAGCTGAGATCAAGAGTATGGAGGGGGCAAATCAAGAAGTGATACTGAGACAGGTTTGGTGGTATACACCTTTAACCCCAGCCTTTGGGAGGCAGAAGCTGGTGATCTCTGATTCAAGGCTAGCCTGATGCATATGGTGAGTTCCAGGTCAGTCAGAGCAACATAGTAAGACTCTGACTCAAAACAAAACAACCAACAAAACAAAAACCCACAGGATGGAGTCTATAATCCTGAGCTTTTTAAGCAAGCCAAAATGCAATGTTCCTGCATCTGCAGGTAAGCAAAGTAGGAGAAGATGTCAGCAAATTATCTTTTCAAGTACTTTCATCCCCAACTTCAGGGGTTTCTTGGGGTTGTACCTTAAGCTGGTGGCATAGTTGTTCAGCTTGAAAGGTCTGGTATCTTCCCTAGTACTACCAGAACACTGATTTTATCAATACTGCGGAAGATGGCTCAGAGAAGGATTCTGGCAGATAGCCCACTGAGGAATTATCACTGGTAGACAGTGTACATGTAATAGGTCTAGCAGTCCTCTGGAGGCCAAGTGTTATGACTTTGCAAATTATAACGCTAAGCCTTTGGTTACCACCTGTCAAATTCCTCTGGGATATGGCCGCCTAGACACCAGAATCCTTCCAGCTGCAAAACTTGAAGTTGGTTGAACTTCCTGGTTGAAATAAGATAAATTTATTTTTTGGTTTTTCAAGATAGGGTTTCTCTGTGTACCAGATCCCTAACTGTCCTGGACTCTGTAGACTACATTAACCTTGAACTCTGCATTGGGATTAAAGGTATGCACCACCACCACCACCCAGTGACACAGGTTTGTTTTTGTTTTTGCTTTTTTGTTTTTTTGTTTTTTCTATTTTGAAAGACTTAGCAGGTGGTTGCTTCTTATAAAACCCAGGGATGGCACCACCCACAATGGGCCCTCCCACCCTTGATACTAATTGAGAAAATGCCTTACAGCTGGATCTCATGGAGGCATTTCCTCAAGGGAGGCTCCTTTCTCTGTGATAACTCCAGCTTGTGTCAAGTTGACACACAAAACCAGCCAGTACAGACACCTAACATGACTTAACTGTCAGGTCCTAGAGCCCCAAGTTTTGGTTGTTTATGTTTAGATACCCTTTTTAGTACTGGTTGAACAATCTTCCCTCTTGCCTTATTAGTAAAAATATAATGTAGCATATGATATACCATGAGGCAAAGGAAGGAGGAATGTGGTGGCTATCTCTTGCCTTAGACTCTAGAATCTTGTGGCAGTCAGAGTTTAGAGGTTAACGTTATGATGAAAGATAGTACTTAGAAGTTCAAAGCAGGGGCTGGAGAGATGGCTCAGAGGTTGAAAGCACTGTCTGGTCTTCCAGAGGTCCTGAGTTCAATTCCCAGCAACCACATGGGGGCTCACAACAATCTATGAGATCTGGTGTCCTTTTCTGGCTTGCAGGATACATGCAGGCAGAATACTGTATACATAATAAATCAATCTTTTAAAAAAAATGTTTTTTTCTAAGCCTGCTTTCCCAGGCTGCTGTCAATATCACTTCAGTAATGATGCATTAGAATACGAAATTGTTTCTCATTTCCCAGACATTGTTTTGGCTATAGGGCTGAGGAAGGCTTATACACTTTGGAAGATACGAAGAGAACATGAAAGAAGCAATCCTTCAAAACAGCCGTGTTAGAAGGACTTTTTACCCATACAGTGTTTCATTCTAAAACGAAGAAATCTTCTTCTGGGTGCCCTAGCAATTCAGGCTTCATGTCTCATCGGCTCATTTTCTCATTGCCACTGGTAAAGCAAAGTCATTCTTCATAAGACGTAAATTAATGGGACTTATCCTTTGAATCATAAGGACTAGGAAGGTTAGTTATGTCTAACAAGACAGAAGCAGGTAAGGATTGTTGGGTGGATGCCTTGGTTTATGGTGGGCAGGAGAGAGCCTTCACTCCGTGTGTTCATACAGCCCATGCTTTATATTGTGTTTGTTGCAAGTGATCCAAGTACAGGTCATTCTAGAAACAACGGGTAGGGTCTGTCATATTTTAGTGATGTGTCTTACCTAACACAGGAAGTAGATTACAGAAGCACAAAGGGCCATAGAATAATAGTGGCAATGGGGAAGAAGTGAGCACTCTTAAATCCCTGTCTCCCTCATAGGCCTCAAGGTCTTACCACATGTTAAAGCAGGAAGTTTAGTGTCCTTGAAATGCACCGAGTATGTGGTATTTTAATGTGCTTTGCACTGGTGACTGTCATGTATCCATGTACCTATATGCTACCCTGATATTTTTATTAGGTTGCTCATATAGTTTACTCATTTTAAAATTTGGTTGTTTTTCTTAATGAGCTATAAAAGCATATAAAATTCAAGAAACAAGTTGTTGGAGATATATATACATAAATCTTTAATATATATTATATATATGGCATATATAATATATATTTGTTTTCTTAATCCATGGCTTGCTTTCATTTTGAATAGGGAAGAAATTCCCATTTTTTTAAAAAAGATTTATTTATTTATATGTAAATACACTGTAGCTGTCTTCAAACACCCCAGAAGAGGGCATCAGATCTCATTATAGATGGTTGTAAGCCACCATGTGGTTGCGGGGATTTGAACTCGGGACCTTCAGAAGAACAGTCAGTGCTCTTAACCACTGAGCCATCTCTCCATCCCGAAACTCCCATTTTTATGTCCAATTTATTAATGTAAAGTTAAATTCATTGTCTTTCTAACTTTTCTAGTTCATGCTTTTTTTTTCTCCTAGTATTTAAAGAAAATTTGCATTGTCTGGCTGAGGTGGCTGCTGGTGTGCTCATTGCTCAGTATGCACTAATCAGAGGAATCCCTCTGCACCTGAGACTTTGAACTGTTTTATAGTTCTTTCTTCTGAGAACAATCAGTGCCACCCTACTTCTTGAGCCCTATCCTTGAAAACCATCCATCCATCCAACAAATAGTTACTTAATGTTCACTTAAAGGACAGCAACAAGCATTGCTCATCACAAAAGCCAGGTGGTGGTGGCGTACACCTTTAATCCCAGCACTAGGGAGGCAGAATCAGGCAGATTTCTGAGTTCAAGGCCAGCCTGGTCTACAGAGGGAGTTCCAGGACAGCCAGGGCTACACAGAGAAACCCTGTCTCAAAAAACAAAAAACAAAACAAACAAACAAAAAAAAAACAAAAAAAGAAGATAGACAAAACTTTATGTCCCCAAATAAGACTCATTTGAAAATCAGTTCTCCCCCAAACAGTGTTTGGTCAGGAGAAAGCCTCATACAACTTCTCATTGGTAAGAATCTCCTAGACCTTTTTGCCTCCCTCCTTTAAATTTTATGAGTTTTTCATGTGGGCCTACCCTACAAAGGTGTGATTGTGAATAGCAAAAGCAAACAGGAACCCATCAGACATTTGTTGGATTTTATTGACTCCAGGAGCCCAAACCTTCCTACAGTGTTAAAAAAGACAGCACCTTCAGAAAGATGGGTCAGTGGTTAAGAGCCCTGCCTGCTCTCCCAGAGGACCTGAGTGATTCCCAGCACCCACAACTGCTCACACCTGTCTTAACTCCAATCCCAGCAATCTGCCAGTCTCTTCTGGCCTCCGTGGACACCAGACACCACCATACACATTTTAAAACAAATAAACCATGCTGTTTGTCAACACATCATGTTTTCTGGAAGCGAGCTAAGCTTGCATTCATTCAAAAATTTAGTTCCAGAATCAAGAGATTGAGGGTATGATAGGTCCTTGCACAAGTTTGAGGTTTAATTCTTAGGGCTTAGGTCAAGATATGGATTGTATATAATCAGAGCTTGAACATGACTTTTTAAGATGTGCTAATTCATCTGGGGATTTGATATTTTAAAAGTGGTAAGAGTATTTCTTTTCAGTCAACAGGAAGAAAGTGAGGCGGAATTGGTGTTTTAGATGTGGCACGGAGTCACTTTCATTTATTAAACGTTTATTATATAGTCAGCACATTAAGTGCTTCAAAATTGTAACTATAGTAAATATTTTTGTTACTAACATTTGGGATGGTTTTTTTTTTCCTCCTGTGTATTGTACATGTTGCTCTTTAAGTTTTTCTGATGAGGAACCTAAAATCCAAAGATAAAGTGACTAATCCAAAAACCCATAACGGGGAGGGAAGGGATAGTGAAAATAAAATCCTTCTCAATTTTCTTTAAAAAAGAAATACATGTCAAAACATTACTGATTCATTGGGACACGGGGAAAAAATACAGAATCATTGCTAACTAAGCTTTCATGTAGTAGTATCTGGTTTCACGAAGCCAAGTATTTTTAAAAGATGGACTATTTGCCTGATGAGCTGGATCTATTCTCCCAAAGGTTCCAAGTCAGCAGAAAAGCACCAGACTGTATGGGGAAAATGGAGGCTGACCAATTTAGCTGTAAAGGTCGAGTCTCAAGGAAGAGAAAGGCTGGGGCCCCTTAGCAGGTGTTTTTAACACCGAAAAGTAGTTTAGATTCCTCAAGGGTAGTAGGAAACAGTTTAAACATAAAAATAATTCCACCTGGTATTCATGTAACGTCCCGTATCTTGTTCATCTGTTTAAAAAACGATATTGAACTAGTGGTCACCGCCTAGTGCAGGTGCCCCAAGCGGGTGTGGCAGACGGAGCTGGGAGGGAGGATGTCCTTGGCTGGCCTCTCGCCCGGGATCGTCACCGTCAGGCACAGCGGGTGCAGGGCGACCGCCCATCCGCGGCTCCGCCCCAGCCAGGCACCGGCTCACTCGCCCACAGATCCACCGACGTTGCTCCCGCTGGGCTCTGGCTGGAGGCGAGCTGCAGACCGGGAGAAAGAGAGCGGGGCGCGAGGCGGAGAGCGGAAGTGACGCGAGCGACTTCCGGGGGCGACCGGGAAGAGCGAGCAGCGGCGGCGGCTGGCGGGGCGGGAAGCTACCCGCATCAGCAGCTGTAGGCGAAGCAAGTTCCGGAGCTGGCTCCAGCGTCCTCACGCAGGACCGTCGCCGCTCTTACCTGGCTGCGGGCTATCTCCTGACTGTGCCTCCTCTGCCCGGCGCTTTCCGAGGGCGTCCGCTCCTCGCCCCTGTGGTGGCACCTTTCTCCGGTGTAGCACTCACCCCAGCTCCATGAATGGAAATCGGCTCCGCAGGTGAGTCGAGCTGCAGGACTGGGCAGGTGGGGACGTTACCCCGAGGTTGTCCCCTGAGCATCCTTGCTCCTTCCACTTCAGGTGCTGTCAGTGCACTTAGTGAGGGAGTTGCTGGTTTTCAGGCCGGCGCGGGTGGCCTCTCCACAGCCCCGCACCTACTCTTGGGGGTCATTGAGTTGGCGAAACTACAAGGAGGGGTTAAGTTTGGGGTTATCTGTATGATGACGTCCCCCGAGAGTGCTTTTCCCTGAAGATATAGGGGAGTTTCCCCTTGCTTTTGTAATTCTTGTTGGAAATGTAAGGGGTGCGCTTGACCTTTAACCGGGTCGTGTGTCCCTCGGATGCAGGACAAGTCAGGCATCACCCTTAGCTACCTCTTAATGTAGTTTGAGAATACTCTGAGATAACCAGTATGGTTAAGTTTATAATTGGTACTCCGGCAACGTCAGATGCAAGATGGCATTGCTTCCTCCCCTAGTTCTCAGTGTTTGTGGCGGTGGGATGTGTAGTTTCTGAGGAGCTTGGAGATGTCCTGTCGGTCTGGATCACTGCTTATGTAGAAGGCAGATCTTCAGAATTCTGGCACTATTTCCCCCTATTTTCTGTTCCCTACAACAGCAGTTGTCATATACCTGGAAATCTGGAATTTAGGATTTGTCTCCTGAGAAAGGAAGCTGGCCTGGATAGTGCTCGTCTTTAAAAAGGAAGTAGTAGTCAGCGGTTCTAAAGTAACTGACAGAGTAACATGAAATAGGTGTTACATAATGGGCTGCTTGCCCAGCTGTCACCAGTTTGAAAGTTCTCTTCATGCACAAGATCAGTAATGTATCGTTTTGATATATTTGGGGGGCTTGTCTTGTTATTATGTTCTAGCAAGTCTTTGAATTTCTTACCTCAACTTGCCAATTTGAAAGGTCTCCAAATGTAAGAGGAAAAAAAAAACCCAGAACTAGCAACATAGAAAGCCTTCAAATAGGTTCAGGACATAGTTGTCGAATACAAAAAGGCATTTCCTTTATTATGTGGAATTTCTTTCTACTCAGTTTCTACCATTTTTCCCCTTCATTTTTTCTCATATTTTCTTAACAGCAAAATTTGTCTAGGCTGTGAAGTTTTAGACTCTTATTATCAATATGTGTATTTCCAGACTGTATTTTCCATGCTTTAACATTTTACATTATATTTGTACTGCTCTTACTTTATCAGATACCTGATTATTTCCAGCTCTCTGATCTTTACAAAGCTACCTATTGTCAAGCCTGGAAAACTAAATATGAAATTTAAGGTTGTGTTAATCATCTACCTAAAACTTTTGCAGATCTTTCCCCCAAATTGAGTATTTCCCCTATTTAGGCTTTTCACATGAAAATATTGACATGTATTGATTATTTGTGATATCAGGCCAACTACTCAGCTAATACAGTTAGCTAAGCTGGACTCAGAAAATAAAATGTACCTTTTCTTTTTGGAGGTGTTTTGATAAAATATAGAGCAATTGATATGTCTCCACATCAGAGTAGGTGTAGCTAAGATTTATCAACTAGCTTGGCAATGGTTGCTCACACCTTGGTCCCAGCATTCAGGAGGCAGAGAGGGTTCAATCTCTGTGATTTGGAGCCCAGCCTGGTCTATATAGAGAGTTGCAGGCCAGCTGGGGCTACTTAGTGAGACCCCTGTCTAAACAAACAAACAACAAAACAACCAAATTGTTGTTAATTGAATAAAAAGAACCAAAACAATGCTACCAGTCATGCTGGGCCATCTTGAAACATAAAATGTGTTCTTTAGTGAAGTTTATGTGTGATTGACTGTTTAATATCAGGCTCAAGGTTGTTATCAAAAAAGATTCTTTTGGCTGGGTGTGGTAACCCATGCCTTTAACCTCAACACACGGAAGGCAAAGACAGGTGGATTTCTGTGAGTTTGAGGCCAATCTAGTCTACATAGTTAATGAGTTCCAGGCCAGCCAGAGCTACATAGTGAGACCCTTTTGAGAGAGAGAGAGGGAGAGAGAGAGAGAGGGAGGGAGAAGGAGAGAGGGAAAGAGGGAGAAAGGGAGAGAGGGAAGAAAGGAGGGAGGGAGGGAGGGAGAGAGAGAGAGAGGAGAAAGGGTTTTGTGTTGTTCTTGCAACTTTTATGTAATTGTTACATTGAATGTGAAATTGAAGCACACTTAGGAAAATAGACTACTAGGTTTTAAATTCAGATTTGACAGACACGTATTTTGGTTGGACTTTTTTTAGATATGTGGGCTAGAGAGATGGCTCAGCAATTAAGAGCACTTGCTGTTCCAGCAGAAGACCCAGGTTTGGTTCCCAGCACCAGGTCATGGCTCAAAACTATAACTTCATTCCCGGCGTATCTGATGCCCTCTCCTGACCTCCAAGGGCATCAGTTATGCATATGGTGGACATATATACATGCTGGTAAAACACTCATACACATAAAACAATATAATAAATCTTAAATTTGAAAAAAAAATATAGATGCTTTCTAACAGTCGATTAGGTCAGTACTGAAATTTGGGCTCTCAAACTCTCTTTTCCTTTTAGTTAGTGCAATAGAGGATATCAAATATAAATACCATGTAATTATTTAATGATGGAGCATTCCTTACTAAAAATATTTATTCTTTTTTTTACTATTTGCATGAACTATTACAAGGATTATTTGTGGAAGTAGGTCTTCTTGTGTAGATTAAATCTGTATGCCACCATGCCTAGCTCTGTAAGGTATTTTTCAGTTTGTCCTATACAGTCCACTAATTAGTACTACCTGAACTTCGATTTAACAACAAAAAAGGGAATAGTTCATTTTAAATAATAATTTGGCATTTATGTCTATGATTCCTTAGGGGTCCCTCTGATAAAACTTTTTTTGGTCTAATTACAATTGAGCTAAAAATATGAGCTATGCTTTGTTTCTAAATAAACTGAGAACAGGAAAATCAGGTCATGTTCATTTAAATGCTACCTAGTTTTTAAACCCTAGTACTTTAGTTTATACCTTTAGGTAAAGCTCAGCTGTTGTTCAGAAAGGAATTATACTTAAATGTAAATTCTCTAACAATCTATGTGAAGATGGGTGTTTCAGTTATGGATTGCTTTCCTAGCATATTCCAAATTCTATCCCCAGCACTGGAGGTGAAAAGGCTCACGGAGGGAAACCATTTACTTTTATCATATATTACTAATATGTAAGTAGAGTTGTCATGGCTGATAGTATTATTTACTTTTACCTTATGAGTGTTTGACTGCATGTATCACTTACACCATGTGTGTGCCTAGTACTCACAGAGGCCAGAAGAGGGCATTGACTCCCCTGGAACTGGAATTAGAGTGTAGTGAGCAGCCATTTGTAAGTGCTGAGAACCAAACCTTGGTCCTCTTGAAGAGCAGGAAGTTCTCTAACTGCTGAGCCATCTCTCCAGTCGTTTTAAGTTAAACATTTAATTTTGTCTTAGAGCCCTGTATTTCTTTTATTGATGAAAATGTTTTGAGTCAGAAGCAGTTGTAAAAGTAAGGTACTTGCAACCAAGCCTGATCCAGATCTCATATGCAAGGAGAGAACTGACTCCCAAAAGTTGTCCCAACCAGCCACACGCAATTAAAAAACAAACAAAGCGTATGGGGAGGGAAACAAAGATCTCAGAAGAACAAAAGCTGGATGTAGAGGAAGCTGGAAGTGAATCAGGAATGAGACTCGGTGTCCTGTATGATGTAGAACTCCTGTCATCTCAGCCTTCTGAAAGCCTGAGAGAGAAATGTGACTTGGAAGCCATCCTGGGCTACAAAGTGAGACTCCATATCAAAATAAAAGGGAGGATTTGAAGAGGAGGTTTAGAGTTAGAGATTCAAAATAGCTGACATACACAGTGCCATCAGATTCTCAGGTTAGTATTTAAAACAACTTATTACTTTGGGAAGTAATCATTATTATAAAAATTTTATGTTTATGGCTTGTTTTGAGGGCAACAATGACATATTGCCCCTTTGTGTGGTAGTTATGAGTTTGGAAGTACTAAACTATTTTTTTCCTACAGTATTACCACTTAAAATTTTGTTTTGTTGCTGCTGTCCTGAAATGGCTTTTATAACATTTTAGAATTTGCTACTTAAAACTGGCAGCTTGAATTAAAAAAAAATACAAGGTTATTTTGATTATTGTTTTAGAATTTAATTTTTCTATCAATGACAGGGTACTCTGAGAGAATATTAAAAAGGAGACAAATGTCACTTTTCTTCTTTTAAAGAAATTATGTTTATAATATGTAAAATAGTTGGTTATAGTATAACATTTTATATATGTATATAATGAACTTGAATATAATCAACTCACTTTTTTTTTATTAAATAAAGACTTTACAGCCCAGTGTGGAGCCCAGCACCCTGAAGGGGGAGGCAAGTTCTTTGAATTTTTTGGTTTTGGTTTTTTGAGACAGGGTTTCTCTGTGTAGCCCCGACTGTCCTGGAACTCACTCTGTAGACCAGGCTGGCCTCAAACTCAGAAATCTGCCTGCCTCTGCCTCCCAAGTGTTGGGATTAAAGGCGTGCACCACCACTGCCTGGCCATTCTTTGAGTTTATGACTGCATAGTCTACATAGTGAGTTTGAGGCTAGTGAGGACTATATAATGAGACCCTGTCTCAAAAATGTTGGACTTTATAGAAGAAGTGAAAACAAAACAAAATAAAACATATTTAACTTAAAATGTAGTCTTATAAACATAAAGAAAATATTTATAAACACCCATGAGCCTGTCACTATGACACAACCAATTTTTACTTTTAAAAGTCAAATTAGAAACTAGTCAATCATAAGAAAGCTGCCTTGAAAAACAGCTAAAATGAATGAAAAGATAAATAGATGCTATTTCCTTTTATTTTCTGGGTAAATTTTGCCTAATAAGTTGGTATTCATGTATGTTAGTTTATATTTTTCATTGGGAACGCTGTATTTGTTTGGTTCCGTAAGCCCGGGCAAACAGCATGCCAAGAAGCCTGGGGCCCTATAAAGGGGAGAGTTCCTGGAAGAGTTCTCTCTTGTATATGGAAAAACCCTAGCTCAGAGAGAAGTTCTTGCCAAATTGTCTTTAGCTGTTGGATTCTAGCTGAAAATTATTTTACTTTATAATATAAATATCTAGATTCATTTGGTTTCTAAATTCTTAGGATACTCTACCTGAAAGATAAACTGAAGTCAGTGTTTTTGTTAGTTTAACAAAACCTTCTTTTATAGCACTCAAATGTAATTTGTTTTAAATATTTAAAATAGAAGAGAAAAAAGGCCAAAATTATAGATCTGTTTTCAGGAAAGTAAAGCTAAAACGATAATTTATTCACAACTGATTTTGTTTCTAGTCCTTTTTAGTTTCAGAGAGCTAGGTTGAATAACATTTACCAGACATTCCTACCTTCTAATTCACTTCTCTGGAATACTCATAGGCCCTCACTCTTGGCTCATTAACAGAACAGATGTGAGAAAGAATATTCTGTGTTTTTCTGCCATAATGATTATGCTGTTAGGATGCATGAACAGCCTTTCTGTATTTGGAGTTTCTGTGGTTTTCTGCCATTATCTGTGTTAATATTAATGACTGACTTTGGCCAGCCAATACTTTAAAAAAAAGGCTATTGAGATTCAAACAACTAATGCTTGTCTTACATTATAAATGTGGATTCCTGTGAATTGATAAACAAACAGTTAAAATGAGTGAAAAGAAATAGAGGCTATTCCTTTAATTTGGTCAAATTTTACTTAATATGTTAGTATTCATGTATATTAGTTTATTTTTATATATAATATAGTTTATATTTATATTGATTTTATGGTTTGGGTTCATACATTTGTCTAGAATGTCAGCTTAATAAAATAATCTGGAAGTATTCATTTTATATCATATACTTATTTTATTCTTTTTATAATTTTCAAATTCTTGGGAAATCAGAAATAATTTATGTAATGTAAACATGAATAAATGAAATATTTTTATATTTTTTCATATTTAGAAGGAAATTTGCAAGAAAAAATTCATAATTAATAAATTCATGTACTATTTTATAGTTTAATACTATTTTGCTACTCTTCTGATTTCTAAGTCTTCTAATAATATAAGTTATATATAATATCTATTTGAATTTTAAAAATAGTTAATGAATAGATTGCAAAATCTATTAATATTAATATTTACTCTTATTTTCAAGGGAGAAAATTCTTTAAAAGATTTCACCTTATAGTAACACCTGAGGCAGTTAACCCTTGACAGGTTTAATATTGTGTAAGTGATTGTTTAGATAGAGTGAATGTGACTACAACCACTGTCTTTCTTGATGAGTTTATGTTTGAATAAATGGAATTTGAAACTAGCGATTAGGAGCTTACTAGAAGTTGCATACTAATGTGTACTAGTATAAGTTCAAAGGCATAAAATCACAGGCATTTCATTCTGTTAAATTTGGAGATGAACTTAATATATTTACTTTCCTGAAACAGAAACACTTTTAATTATAGACCAATAAATACATATTCCTTGTTTTAAAAAGCAAAACTAGCCAGGCAGTAGTGGCGTGTGCCTTTAATCCCAACACTTGGGAGGCAGAGGCAGGCAGATTTCTGAGTTTGAGGCCAGCCTGGTCTACTGAGTGAGTTCCAGGACAGCTAGAGCTACCCAGAGAAACCCTGTCTCGAAACATCTCCCCCCCCCCCAAAAAAAAGCAAAACTATAAAGGAATGTAAAAATAACATTATATAACAATAGTATCCTAACCTTCACATAAAACTATCAGTTGTCATGGTGGTGGTTGCTTGTAATCCCAGAGCAAGAATAGAGGTACTGACCTTAAAGCAAAAAATGTTGCTGGCAGTGGTGGTATACACCTTTGGAGGCAGGAGGAATTCTGTGAGTTTGAGGCCAGTCTGGTCTAAAGAGCAAGTTCTAAGAAAGCCAGGACTACACAGAGAAATCTTGTGGGGTTGGGGACAGTGAGGAGAGAAAAAAAGTTTACCTGTTTGTCATGTTGTTTTTGCCTCTACCTTTCCTATTAAATCATGTATCATGAGTATTCTCACCATGTCATTATTTATACCTATGTGTCAGCAATGATAACTTTTATGGGTATATACATTTAATTTTTAATATGTTAATCAGTCTTATAGGAGGCAGTTTAGATTTTTTCCCACTTTTTCTTCATTATGAATAAAACTTTGGCAAGTATCTTAGTACATAGTACACAGATCTTTGAATACTAGTTCAGCACTGCCTAGAAATAAGATTGGTAGAGCAGGTATTCTATGAGTATTAAAACAAAAATTTCCATAATTTGAGGCCTGGAGAGATGGCTCAGTGAATAAGAGCACTGGCTGCTCTTTTAGGGGATCTGGGTTTGATTCCCAGTACCCATGTGGAGAAACCCTGTCTCAATATATAAATGAAATTATTAAAAAATGCACAGGTAAGCTAGTGAGATGGCTCAGTTAGTAAAGGTGCTTGTCACTAAGCCTGACGACCAGAGGTCAATCCCCAAGACTCCACTGTTTTCTGACTTCCATAAGTGTTCCATGATATGCACATAAGTAAGTAAATAAATATAAGAACCTAAATTTTAATGCTATTAAAACACAAAAATATTCTCAACCAAAATAGAAAAAGAAATTTTTTTTAATGAAATTAAAACTATACATGATGGAAGACACATTAAAGTCAATATTCAATAAGCATTTTCCAGAAGTGTATCACCATCCTCAGCTAGACTTTTTTTTTTCAACTGTGGTAAAATACACATACCATTGAATTTATCGCTGGAGAGATCGGTCAGCAGTTAAGAGCACTGACTGCTCTTCCAAATGTCCTGAGTTCAAATCCCAGCAACCACATGGTGGCTCACACCATCCATAATGAGATCTGACGTCCTCTTCTGGTGTGTCTGAGGACAGCTACAGTGTACTTACATATAATAAATAAATCTTTAAATTTATCTTCTGCATACTTAAATGTACAGTTCACTAGTGATAAAGTACATTCACACTGTTGTGCAAGTAGTCACTAGAACTCTTTTCATCTTGGAAAACTGAAACTGACTCCCTTGGCTCCTGCCGTAGCCCCTAACAACTACATTTTTTCCTGTTGTTTGGCTAGGTTTTGTTTTTGTTTGTTTGTTTGTTTGTTTGTTTTGAGCCAGGGTTTCTCTGAGTAGCTCTGGCTGCCCTGGAACTCACTCTGTTGGAGACCAGGCTGCTCTCCAACTTAGAGATTTGTCTGCCTCTGCCCCCTGACTGCTCAGTTAAAGGCGTGCACCACCTTTCTTCTGCCTGTCTTTAAAACAAAGCAAAAGACTGTTTATTTCTTATTCTGTGTCTGGGGAGGATGCCACCCATAAGAGGCAACTTGCAGAGTTGATTCTGTTCTTCCACCCTGTGGGTCTTGGGGATCAAACTCAGGTTGTGAGCTTTAGCAGCAGTGCCTTTACCACTGAATCGTCTAGCTGGCGCTCTCTCTGATTTTTTTATATAAGTCATACATATCTCATACAAGGTGGTAGCACAGTGTTTGTCTTTTTGTAACTGGCTATTTCATTTAACATTATGTCCTAAACCTAAAGTTGGGCTATATTGTAATATGTGTCAAGAATTTCTTCTAAGGTTGAATACTTTGCCATTACGTGTATCTTCCACACCTATTCATACACCCATAACATTTAAGTTGCTTTTTATCCTTTTGCTGTTGTAAATAATGCTCTAATAAATATGCATGTTAAATTATCTCTGTTCAAGTTTTTTCCTTTAAATTCTTAAAACACATACAAATACACATTCATATACCTCCCTCCCCTAAAGTAGAACTACTGGATCATATAATCCCAACATTGATATAGCAAGTGCCTGTGTCAGAGTCTATTAGATTAAGTGCATTTGCCACCAAGTCTAAGGATCTGAGTTCAACTCTTGGGACCCATATGGTGAAAGGAGAGAAGTGACTCTTGAAAGTTGTCCTCCAACCTCCACACATGTACTATAGCAAGCATATATAGTACGCCCTTCCACAGACAAACTACTAATAATAGAAGATTCTCAACAAAACAAAAATGTAAAGACTTATTGTATCATATACTATTGTTATTTTTTAAGATCATTTTAATTATGTGTACATGTATGTGTGAGTCCTGTGGCAGCATGTATATAAGTACATGCACATATAAGTATAGGTGTCCACAGAGGCCAGAAGAAGGTATCAGATCTCTGGAGCTAGGATTATAGGTAGTTGTGAGCAACATAATATGCATGCTGGAAACTGAACTGGAATCCTCTGTAAGAGAATCTATGTTCTTAACACCTTAGACATCTCTCCAGCCCATAAAATTAGCCCACTTTTGCTAATTTTTCCACTTTAAGTATGTATGTACGTATGTACTCACCTATCTACCTACCTACCTAAGCTATCTCTGTGTGTATGATTGTTTTGCCTCTGTACAACATGTATGTGCCCATCATCTGTTGAGGCCAGAGCGGGTATCAGATCCTTTGGAACAGGAGTTATAGAGATAGGGTATGAGCTGCCACTTGGGTACTGAGACTCAAACCTTGGTCCATTGGAAAAGTAGCCAGTGCTTTTAACCACAGAGCCATCTCTCCAGCTTCAAGAGTGGCTATAGTGTGCCATTTTCTATTTCTACCAGCAGAGAACTATTGACATTTCAGATACTATTGTGTATCAGTAAATTGTCTTTTCCTGGTAATTTGCCTGTTTCATCACTGTCAAATTTATTGTTATGATTCTTTTTAATGTCTTCTGGTGATTCCTTTAAAAAAAGATCTGGCATTGATTTAAGTTGTTTTCTTCATTTAAATAAAATCAGTGTTGCTTGAAACTTCCAATTTGTCAGTGAAATGGTTCAGTGAGTAAAAGTGCTTACTGACAAGCTAGACCACTTCAGTTTAATCCCTGGGACCCATATGGTAAAAGAAGACAATTGACTCCTTCAAGTTGTCCACTGACGTCCATGTGTTTACCCCCCCACACACACTTACATGCATACATATTATATATAAATTAATACGTACTAAATATTTAATAAATTTTAATACTTGCAGTTTGTTAGATAATTCATTTTTATCATTTTGTCATTTAATTATTTTTTAAATTTTTTATTTTTTTAAAGATTTATTTTATTTATTTTATGTGTATGAGTACACTGTAGCTGTACAGATGGCCGTGAGCCATCATGTGTGTGGATGCTGGGAATTGAACTTGGGACCTCTGCCGGCCCCACTAGCTCTGGCCCTACTTGCTCTGGCCCCGCTCACTCTGGCATAATTCACTATAGCTGTTCTCAGACACACCAGAAGAGGGTGTCAGATCTTATTACAGGTGGTTGTGAGCCATGTGTGGTTGCTGGGATCTGAACTCAGGACCTTCAGAAGAGCAGTCAGTGCTCTTACCCACTGAGCCATCTTGCCAGCCTCCCATTTAATTATTATTATAGATTGATTTCCTTCCTTTTTTCTGTCATTTTTGTTTGTTTGTTTTTGTGACAAGTTCTTATGTAAACCAAGTTGACCTCTTAGCTCACTGTATCTAATGCTGACCTTCAATTCCTGATCCTTCTGTTTCTAAGTGTTAGGATTTCAGCCATATACCACCCCCAAGTAGTCTACATTTTACTCTGTGTGTGTGTGTGTGTGTATTATGCTTATGTATATATGTGTTTGTGTAGATTAATTGTGAAGGCCAATAGCTGATATCAGAATGTTTTTTCCTAAGTCTCTTCTGTACCTTTTTTTTTTTTTTTTTTGGTTTTTCGAGACAGGGTTTCTCTGAGTAGCCCTGACTGTCCTGGAACTCACTCTGTAGACCAGGCTGGCCTCGAACTCAGAAATCTACCTGTCTCTGTCTCCCAAGTGCTGGGATTAAAGGCGTGCGCCACCACCACCCGGCACCTTTTTTTTTTTTTAAATTAAAGATTAATATATATGTGTGTGAGAGTTTTGCCTGTACCATGTACATGGCTAGTGTCCAAGGAAGTTAGGTGTCAGATTCCCTTATACTGGAATTATAGGTGATCGTGAACCACCATATGGGTGTGGGGAACTGAACCTGAGTCCACTACAAAAGCAGCAAGTGCTCTTAACCACTGGGCCATCTCTTCAGCCCCTCCACCTTATTTTTTGAAATACTTTCGCACTGAACCTGAAGCTTGAGGTTTCAGCTAGACTGGCTGGCACACAGGTGCCAGGGAACCTCCTGTCTCTACCTTCAGTGCTGGGATTCTAGGCACACCTAGCTTTCACATGGGTTTTTCCCCACACCTAATTTCAGGTCCTCACGTTTATGCAGTGAGCCATTTTTCTAGCCTTCGTTTTACTTTTTTTATTAATCATTTTATTCATTTTCATTTCAAATGATATCCCCCTTCCTGGTAACTTCTCTACAAACCCTCATCCTATTCCCTCTCTCCCTCCTCCCCTTTGCATCTATGAGGGTGGTCCTCCACCCATTTACCCACTCCCGCTTCACCACTCTAGCATCCCCCTATACTGGGGCTTCAAGCCTCCAACAGGACCAAGGGCCTCCACTCCCATTGATCTCAGATAAGGACATCCTCCTCTACATATGTAGCAGATACAGCCAACCATCTGACAGAGCCTGGGGACCCCAATGGACGAGTTAAGGGAAAGACTGAAGGAGCTAAAGGGGATTGCAACCCATAGGAAGAATAATAGCAACTAACTGGACCACCCAGAGCACCTAGAGACTAAACCACCAACCAAAGAGTATCCATTTTACTTTTTTTTTTTTGAAGCTTTTTTTTTTTTTAAGATTTATTTATTAATATAAATGAGTACACTGTAACTGTCTTCAGATACACCAGAAGAGGTTATCAGATTTCATTATGGGTGGTTGTGAGCCACCATGTAGTTGCTGGGATTTGAACTCACAACCTTCGGAAGAGCAGTCGGTGCTCTTACCCGCTGAGCCATCTCACCAGCCCCTCCATTTTACTTTTTATCTGAAGTTGTATTTTTTATTTTCTTTTTCATTTTTATTTCGGGTTTGGTTTTTACTGTAGTCTAGATGTATTTTACTGTTGGTGCCAGCTCCCTGGGTCTAATATGCGCTTGCTTACTTGAGTTTGCATTGTTCTTCTGTCTCTCCTTTCCAGAGCATAGTTGTTTGTTTTTAATGAAGAGAATGAGATGAGAAGAAAGAAATTGAAATGTTAGAAATAATGCCACCTTTCAGGATCAAGTTTAAACATTTATCAGCTGTACCTGTAGTTCTGACCTACTATAAGATTACATAAATATGGCTTTTAACTGTGTGAAACTTTTTCTCTTCCCTGACAGGACCCACTGGGGCCCAGCCCCTATTCATAGTGCCCAGAAGACCTGGGTATGGCACTATGGGCAAACCCATTAAACTGTTGGCTAACTGTTTTCAAGTTGAAATCCCAAAGATCGATGTCTACCTCTATGAGGTCGACATCAAACCAGACAAGTGTCCTCGAAGAGTGAACAGGTAAGAACCATGGAGTTTAGCTATTTGCTATTTGTTTTTGCCACAGTAAATTAGTTATGACTGTCTTACATATTTAACAATAACCTGTAACACTTTGACCAGGAATACATGATAATTTGTTTTGAAATTTGTACTTCAGTAGATGATAAGAAACATCTTCAGATGTCCTTGAGATTGTCTCACTCTCTATGAGCTTACATGTTATTCATGTGGTAATAAATGAAGTTTAAGCATTGGTCGTGGTAGTGCATGCCAACATTTGAGAGGCTGAGATAGGTGTATCTCTGAATTCAAGTCTAGCCAGGGCTACAGAGTAAGTCCAAGACAGCCAGGACTACACAAGGAAACCCTGTCTTGAAGAGAGAGGTGGGCTGTGATTGGGATGGAAAGTGAATTAATAAAATAAAAAGAATTGTAAGAACAAACAAAGACTTGTGAATATAGTTAAGGAAAATCTAAAGTAAAAATATTTGGAAAAGACATAAAATCTGATTAAATTATAACATATTATATATCATACATGTATAGTATTATATGAGTATGTATGTGATATATGATTATATATGCATATATTTATATGTGCAATAGATTCTTTTTTTAAAAGGATTTATTCACCTTATGTATGAGTTCTCTATCTGCATAATAGAAAAGGGCATCAGATCACATTATAGATGGTTATGAGCCACCATGTGGTTGCTGGGAATTGAACTCTGGACCTCTGAAAAGAGCAATAGATTCTTTCCATATATTATTACATAGTGATTATTTGTATGTGCAATATATATTTGAATATCCACTTATGAAATTGAAAGCACCGTCAAACAAAAACAAAACAAAAAGGTTTGAGTCATGTTTACATGTTTGAAGTCTGGCCCAGCATTCTGAGCATGTCTTTTGTGTTGCTGTTAGGTAGTGCCTTCTACTTCAGTCTAAGTGCTGGCGTTACAGACATGGGTCACCATGGGCCTTTTTTCAATTCCTTCTGAATATTACCAAAAGAGCTAAGGGTCAAAATGCAGCAGTTAGTTCTAGCTAACCTTTTCAAAATGGATAAAGCTACATCAAATTGTTTCTTTCTAATGTAAAGATTGTGTTGCTACCTTCTATAATGAATGTCAAAATTATCTTCTTTTTAAGTGACTGGTTTTCCAATAACTCTTGGGCATGAGGTGTTTCTGGTTCTTATGCCACATATACAGATATATAACAGTAAGGCATTAACAATACTATAATAGGTATCCTAGCCAAAGAAGCTTGCTCTGTAGTCAGAGCTTTCTCTTGGCGAGATCCCCAGGAAATGCTGTGAGTCACGCTGTGAGTCAGCTTCTTGCAGACTTGCTCTCTACACTTATTTTCTGCTTTTGGGTGTATGAGTTAGCTTCATCTACTTTTTTGTTTGTTTGGTTTATTTTGATTTGAAGTGGCTATTTTATGGCTGGAGAGATGGCTCAGCAGTTAAAAGCATTGGCTGCTTTAGGTAGCTCACAACCATCTGTAACTCCATTCCTGAGGGATCCAACACTCTTTTGGCACCAGGTAACACATGATGCACAGATATACATGCAGGCAAAACACTTATGCACATAAGTACATTTTTTAAATATATAAAAAAGAAAGGAAATGACCATTTGGTAAGAGAGCAGGTTTAATATGTATGTACATCTAAAACAGGGTCTGTATTTTTAAAGAGGTGAGTGGTCACAACAACTAAACTTCGTATATGTTAGAAGGCTGGTGAGATGGCTCAGCGGGTAAAAGCATTGACTGCTCTTCCAGAGGTCCTGAGTTCAATTCCCAACAGCCACATGGTGTCTCACAACCATCTGTAATGATATCTGATGCCCTCTTCTGGTGTGTCTGAAGAGAGCAATGATGTACTCATATACATAAAATAAATAAATAAATCTTTAAAAAAAAAAAAGAAAGAAAGAAATAGGACCTCAAGTCTGTCCAGCTAAATGTGTATGGGAATGAACCTAAGTAGACTGTTACAAATTTCTTCAAGGTCTTTAAATATAGAAATGTAATACTTGTTCATTAAGTTAGAGTTTACAGTCTGTGTACCACATGACGATGGTATTAAGATGTAGGCAGTGCTAGTTGAAGTAAGAGTGGGAAGGTAGGCTGTAGCCTTCTATAAGACTCAACATACTCAGACAAGTTCCATTTTCAGAATAATTGCCAGATAAATTTTTAATTTTACACTGTAGTTTGAAGTTCTGGAAAGAAAAAAGAATAATATATTTTACAAGAATTCTCCCTTCCCCAGACTAAACTTGTTAATGAAAGGAAGCCACTGAAGGTTAGGTAAAACTTAGCTCCATTTACTTAAACTTTCTTTCCAAAATTCTTTTTTTTCTTAAGCTTTATTTATTTATTTTTGTGTATGAGTACACTGTAGCTGTCTTCAGACACACCAGAAAAGGGTGTCAGATCTCATTACAGATGGTTGTGAGCCACCATGTGGTTGCTGGGATTTGAACTTAGAACAGTCAGTGCTCTTAACAGCTGAGCCATCTCTCCAGCCCCAAAATTATTTTCTTAAACATTCTTTTTAAGTTAAAATGTTGGGCTAATTGGCCTAGTATAGTGGCACACTCCTTTAATCCTTGCATCGAGGCAGAGGAAGGTGGATGTCTGAGTTCCAGATCATCTGGTCTACATAGCAAGTTCCAGTATAGCCTGAGCTACACAGTAAGACCCCATCTAAAACAAACAAACAAACAAAATGCTGGCAAGGTTGCTTAGTGGGTAAAGGCCCCTGTTGCCATGCCTGATTACCTGAGACCCACATGGCAGGAAGAGAGAACTGGTTTCTACAAGTTGTCCCCTGGTTTCCACATGCAGGCTATGGCACATGCACCTATCTACATACATACATACATACATACATACATACATACATACATACATACACATAGTAAATAGTATAATTTAAAATTTTAAATGCGTAAGCTTAAAATTTTCTCAGCCCTACTTTTAATGATAGTTCTTAAATACTTTAACCTACCTTCTACCCCACCACCCACCAGAGGTAGTGGAAAAGAAAGATTATTAGGGGAAGTGAACCTGTTTAGAAATTGTTCTTTGGAGCAAATCCAATCTGCGTTGTCAGGAAATCAGCAGATCAGTTCACAGGTCAGCAATAGCAGTTCAGTCCACTTGCAAATGCTTCATGAATATACCAGCAGTTCAGTTCAGTAGTGTCAGGATAGCAAACACAAATCAGCACTGGGGCGGTGGTGGCACACGCCTTTAATCCCAGCACTTGGGAGGCAGAGGCAAGTGGATTTCTGAGTTCGAGGCCAGCCTGGTCTACAGAGTGAGTTCCAGGACAGCCAAGACTACACAGAGAAACCCTGTCTTGAAAAAAAAAATTCATTCATTCATTCATTCATTCATCAGCAGTGACATGAGCCAGCAGAAATGCCAAGGCCTTAGCCAAATCCTTAGAAGTGATTAGGCCAGGAGAAATTCTTTGCCATGTCTCTCAATGAAGCTAAAGGGTGAGGCCAAGAAGCGTTGCAAAGCTTGCTATACAAGCCTTCTCATAGTCTGTTGGGTCCTATTTATACTTTCTTTCAAACATCATGTGTCCTCCATGGGTCTTGCTTCAGCATGTGAGTCTATCTTAGCAAAATTCCACATGAGTCTGCATCAGCTGACATCACTCTGCCCTGACATCACTCTGCTGATTAGCATGAGTCTGAGGAAGTGGCAAGAAGTCGCCAGAACACCACCAGAAGTGTTTTGGTGCATTTATCTCTATGGAGTCACAACAAACAGAGCTCAGCTAGGCAATGTAAAGTGAACCACTACATGTGTGTCGTTAGCAAAGAATCCTTCATCATGTGTCTTTTCACATGCTTGCTTTAGCAGAACATCCTTTTACCTGTATCCACTTTAGGAAAACACTCCTTCATGTGTTTGCCCCAACAAAATGCTATCCGACACAACTGACTTTCCAAAGAAGCCAGAAGCTCCACTTCAAAAATGTTATATATTTTAGTTATGTTAGTATCATGTCTTATAAAGCTAAGAAATTGTTTTAATGATAAATATAAATATTCTGCTAGAAATTCTACATTTGAACAAAAAAAAAATCAAGAGACTATATTCCCACCTTCTCCACTTTTATTGTTATAATAGAAGACAGATAACAATATTGTACTGAAACTCAGTTAATAGTTCCTGGTAATTGCTAGAATCCATCCTTGGTATTTGAATGTTTAAAAGTTAGGGTTATTGGCTTACACCTGTAATCCAACATTTAGGAGGAAGGCTGAAGTAGGTGGTTTGGTATGAATTTGATGCCAGCTTTAGGATATAAAGTGATAATAACCTGTTATTATTTATAAAAGAAAAAAAGAAAAACAGTTTATTATATTTGATGATAATGTACTGTGGTATATCCATTTATTATTTGAAAAACCTCTGTTATGCTTGAAACAGATTTGTGAGGGTCTATGAGAGTACTCACAGTATTTGTTTTGCAAGCATGAGGACCTAAGTTCAATCCCTTAGGTTCTTCATCCACACTCATGCACATACATGTGCACATGTACACACCTATACACACTTGCATACCCCACACACATATACACATACATACAAATTCTTCCTTTAAATTATTTAAATAAGTTCTAACTGATGAGCATGATTTCTTTTGTGTTTTTGCTTTTGCATAATTGTAATTTTAACATTTTAATATTTCATTGTCTTAGGATTTCTGTTGCAATGATGAAACACCATGACCCTTAAAAAAGCAAGTTGTAGAGAAAAGGATTTATTTGGCTTATACTTCCAAATTACTGTTCATCATCAAAGGAAGTCAGGGCAGAAACTCAAACAGGGCAGGAACCTAAAGGCAGGAGCTGATGCCAGGGCCCTGGAGGCGTGCTGCTTGCTCTTCATGGCTTGTTCAGCTCACTTATATAACCCAGGACCACCAGCCCAAGGATGGCACCATCCACAATTGACTGGGTCCTCCCTCATCAGTCACTAAGAAAATGCCTTTAAGGCTTTCTTTTTTGAAGATTTATTTATTTATTTATTTATTTATTTATTTATTTATTTATTTATTTATTTGGGTACGCTGTAGCTGTACTGATGATTGTGTACCTTCATGTGGTTGTTTGGAATTGAATTTTTAGGACCTCTGCTTGCTTCATTCATATGAGCCACCATGTGGTTGCTGGGATTTGAACTCAGGATCTTTGGAAGAGCAGCCAGTGCTCTTACCCGCTGAGCCATCTTGCCAGCCAGCCCCTTTACAGGCTTTCTTATAGCCTGAACTTATAGAGACATTTCCTTAATTTAGGTTCCCTCTTCTTAGATGATTTTAGCTTGTCAAGGTGACATAAAACTAGCCACCACAATTAATGACTTTCATTGAGGCTTTTGCATATGTGTTATCTTTTGGCTTTATTTTGTCTATGAGTGTTTTACATGCATGTTTATGCACCATGTGTGTGCCTACAGACAGTTGTGAGCTACCATGTCGGTGCTAAAAACTAAACCCTAGTTTTCTGTAAGAACAGCAAATCTTCCTTTATCACTGAGCTATCTCCAGCTCCATGTGTATCTTGCACATAGTCATAGCATTCCTCAACCTTGCTTCTTATACTGATTGCTTTTTTTCTTTTTGTCCAGTCCCATGGCCTACTAATGGCTCTCAGGATGTATACTTTTCTTTTTTAATTCTAGCTTCCAGTTATGAAGGTAAAACATGTAACACTTGTACATCTCTTTCTGGCTCGTTCGTTTAGTATATGACTCGTTCCATCACATTTCCTCCAGCTGACAGGATCTTGTTTTTCTTTCTGGCTCAAAAATAACATTTATATATACATATGTATATATATGCAAAGATTTAAAAAATTTAAATGCTTCTAGTTCTAAGCATTTCAAATAAGGGATATGTAGTCTGTAGTGAGGTAGTGTTTCTTGAACAGCAACTCAAAAGTATGAAGCCACAGATGAAAAAAATGGATTAATTCAGTCACATAAAATAATGGGTTCAGTTAAGCAGATACATAGTCAATGTTAAAACAGTTGTGGGAAAGATTGTTATAGTGACTAATCCTGACTGTGAATTACTATCTAGAATATAAATGGAACGTCTTCAGAAAGAAATGTACAGAAAGAATGTAGAACTCCGTCCAGTGGATGCAAAGGAAACAAACAGGGCATCTGCAGAAGAGTGGAAACACACGCAGATGTTCAGATTACTTAGTAATGAGTGAGAGCTAAAGTTAAAAAGGTTTTAAGTTATGCCCATCAGGCTAGTAAATATTAGAAAGCAAAATCTTGACTGAGACATAATAAAATAGAACATCAAAGGGTGTTGACTATTCTGACCATTTAGGGGAGCAATTCAGTACTTCATTGTTCATAGTAGTTCATTGATAAAATTTGCTTTGACCTACACTCCTTTTTCTGGGTACATAACCAGAGGTTAATTCTTACATCAGTTCATAAGGATACATGTATGGAAATGATGCATTGCAGTTGTGTTTCTTTTATAGCTGTCAGTTAGATAAAGTCTACTTAATGGGAGAATGTCTAAATAATGTAGAGTATGTTATATCAGAAATGAACCAAGTGAGTTTAAACTCATTTACAAGTGCTTTTCACAGATAAAGCCTTTGAAAATAATTTTGAAAAATAACTATTAAAAAAGTAACTGATCGCCAGGCAGTGGTGGCACATGCCTTTAATCCCAGCACTTGGGAGGCAGAAGCAGGCAGATTTCTGAGTTTGAGGCCAGCCTGGTCTAGAGAGTGAGTTCCAGGATAGCCAGGGCTACACAGAGAAGCATATAGAAGGTAAAGGTAAGAACACATAGCATCTCAGAAGGGATGACTTAGCAGTACATGGCTCATGACTTAGGAGAATGGGCATAGGAAATGGAGCTGGCAGGAAGGATATCAGTTAGCTAGAGGGGTCTATGTGTCAAGAACTGACAAGGATGATGAAGTCAGCTCTTTTGTTTTTCTTTCTCTGTAGACTAGGCTGGCCTGGAACTCACAGAGATCCACTTGCCCCCGTTTCCCAGGTGCTGGGATGAAGGGCATGGGCCACCACACCCAACCCTAACACAGGCTTTTGTACTTTAGGGATAAAAGCATAGCATAAGGATTTATTTAGCAGTGATATATTTTAAGTAGGATTAGAGACAAAAAAAGAACTCTAAAGATATTTAAAAAAAAAAACTTTAGTAATCTAACTACTAGAACTAAAGTCTTAATTTAAGGTGGTGGTAACTCAGATTGGAAAGTTACTAATGCTGTGGAGAAGTTGGATCAAGTCATCAGGTAAAGAGATCAGCCAGGTTTCAAACTGGGGAATTGAGGAATATGGAGGCACCATTAATTAAATAGAAGTAATAGCAAAATAAAACCAGAGTTCACTCAGGAGTAATGTTGTTCAATTCAACTTTAGATGTTTTCTACTCAGTTTTGGAAGGTTATGGAAATAGATCGACTGTCCACCACTAGAAAATGTATTAAGGAACTACTATGTGCTGTATATCAAAGTGGGGTGTTTTTATCTCTGAGATAATCTAGCCCTACTATTTCAACATCTTCTACCACTTTGATGTTTAGGAATTAGTAAGCTTAAAAATAGTTGTTGAGTTAAAAAAAAATAACAAATGAGATTTGTATGATTTATTTGGCAGTGATTTTTTTTTTTAAATTGGACTTTGTAATAGCCACAAAAGGAAACTTTAAATAGCAAAGTCTTTGAAATTTGATTAACTCCAAGGTTGATAGATGAATCAAATCTTTGGTGTCACATTACACATGAAAGACATGATATTGATTTGAAACATTTTTCAGTAAAACACAAAATTCAAAAAACGTGGTGGGAAATAGAGATTTTTGTTCTGTGTAGAAAATTTTCCAGGGAATTGGGGCTGGCGAGATGTCTCAGCGGTTAAGAGCACTGACTGCTCTTCCAAAGGTCCTGAGTTCAAATCCCAGCAACCACATGGTGGCTCACAACCACCCGTAATGAGATCTGGTGCCCTCTTCTGGTGTGTCTGAAGACAGCTACAGTGTGCTTACATATAATAATAAATCTTTTAAAAAAAAATAACAGAGCCAAAAAAATATTAAAAAAAAAAATTCCAGGGAATTAAGTCAGCTTGGTTTCTTTCCTTGTTCTGGAAAATTCTGATTTTCTTTTCTCCCTTTCCTCCCTACTTGTCTGTGCTAGATTTTAATCATTTGATTCTACTTTAAATCATACCAGTACTATACAGTGTACTCTCATTGTGATGTATTGCGATTGTGTAAACATTTCCTCTCCAGACATAAATTGGCATATATCCTCTTAGATATCTTTCACTGTCCTAAAGCATTTGTGAGTAAAACAATATATTGGTTTGTAGGTATTTGGCATAATTCTCTATAGACTAAAATTTTTTAAATGTAAGTCTTCGTGTGGTACTGGGGAGTGAGCATAGGGCCTCGTATATGTTAGCAAGTGTCCTACCTCTGAGCTCCATCCCCAGCTGGACATTTCACAGCCCCTCACTGACTAGGTGGTATTGTAAGATGTGTTCATTGCTCTAAAGAACTCACTGTAGGAATGAAGAATACAATTATGACATGATAGACTGACTCTTCTAACTAGAGATACAAACAGGATGTATTTTAGTACAGTGTAAAGAACATTTTTTTGAGAGAGGAAGGTAAGTAGGTGGGGAGTGCTTAGAAAAGATGAAAGAGATTTTGAATCAAATTCTAATAGTAGTTTTCTGATCAACAGTATCCCCAAATGATTAATTCGTTGGATTTATTCTTCTTTTTTTTTTTTTTTTTGGTTTCTCTGTATAGCCCTGGCTGTCCTGGAACTCATTCTGTAGACCAGGCTGGCCTCGAACTCAGAAATCTGCCCGTGTCTGCCTCCCAAGTGCTGGGATTAAAGGCATATGCCACCACCGCCCGGCTTTTTTTTGGTCTGAGAAGTATGTGTCATCTTTTGCCAGCAATCAATCTTTCTGCTATTTTAAGCTGTGGTCTGAAAGCAAATCTTGTTTTAGGGTCATTAAATAGTTCCAGGAACTATTTCAGTTGATAATTTTGTGTTTCATCTTGCAAAGAGTTATGTGAATGTATTTTTTCCCTTTCTTAGAGAAGTTGTTGATTCAATGGTTCAGCATTTTAAAGTGACTATATTTGGAGACCGTAGACCAGTTTATGATGGAAAAAGAAGCCTTTACACAGCCAATCCACTTCCTGTGGCAACCACTGGGGTAAGATGTGTTTCTTTATTACTAAGCTATACTTGTACTTTATCGCCTTTATTTTATTCTTATTTTAGATTTATTTATTCTTATTTTATGTAATTTACTTATTCTTATTTTATATGAGTGTTTTGCCTGCACATATGTCTATGCACCATGTTTGTGCAGTGCCTGAGGAGGCCAGAAAAGGACATCCGATCCCTTGTGATTGGAGTTATAGCTAGTTGTATGCAGCCATGTGGGTGCTGAGAACCAAGCCTAGGTCCTCTGCAACAACAAGTACTCTTACCATTGACCCATTTCCTCAGCCCCTATATCTCCCTTTAAATTATTTTACTACCACTTTAAATTATAATCTGTGTTAATATAATCATTTTTTAATCTTCTTTTGAAATGATTACAGGTTTACCATAAAAACTTAGAGAACAATGCAGAACACTCACATACCCTTCAGTCCGACTCACTATGCCTTTAACATTTGCTGCACTGATTTTAACATTTTTCTTACTCTCTTGCTCTTTCACTATTGCTTGATATATTAATATAAAGAAACACATACATACTTTTCCCATATCCATTCATACTAGGGTTGCATATATTATGCTCACTAATAATACTTTAATATATATTATTCCCTAACAATAAGGATAAAAACTATATTCTATTTACTAACTTAATTAAGTTTAATATTGACATAAGACTTTTTTCTAATCAACAATCCATATTCTAGTGTTGCCTACTGTTTTAATTATGTTCTTTAGTGTCTTCCCCTCCTCCGATAAAGAATCCAGTCTAGGATCTTGCTAACAGGCATCACATCTTTAGTCTTTATTATGGAACAATTCTCTAGCCTTTTTCTTTTCTTTTATGATGTAAACATGATTGAATATCACAAGCAAGTTATTTTCGGACTGACTCAGAAGTGTATTTGTCATCTCCTTACCCCAGTTATGTTTTGTTTATATATTTTTGGCCATAATATTGCAAGAATGTTCTTTTATCACTGTGGTTATACCCAGAGGTACATACTATATATTTATTCCATTAATGGCAATGTTAACTTTAACCACTTGGTTAAGTTGATTTTTGCCAGTTTTTCTTGCCAAGATACTCTTTGTCTCCTTGTATTTAGTATCTTAAGGGGAAGTATTGTTTTTGTTTTTTGTTTGTTTTTACTTATAAAGTATAAATAACATCTTAGTCATCTTTAAAGTACAATTCACTCCTGTTAAGTGCCTTTACAATGCTGTATAATCATTAACATCATCCACTCCAGAACTGCCTTTACCCTGTTAAATTGAAACTCCGTACTTACTTACTAAACATTCTTTTTTTATTTTTTTGGTTTTTCGAGACAGGATTTCTCTGTATAGCCCTGGCTGTCCTGAAACTCACTCTGTAGACCAGGCTGGCCTCGAACTCTGAAATCGACCTGTCTCTGCCTCCCAAGTCCTGGGACTAAAGGCATGTTCCACCACTGCCTGGCCTAAACATTCTTTATTACTCTTTCCCATCAACCCTTGGCAACTAACATTCTCCTTTCTGTGTCTGAATTTGACACCACTAGATACGTCAAGTAAATGGAATCATGAAGCATTTATCCTTTATGGCTTGCTTATTTCATTAGCATTGTCTTCAAATTATATCCATATTGTAAAATTTCTTTTTCAAGACTGAGTAATAAATGTATTACATTTATACAGCACATTTTGTTTTTATCAATTTTCTGTTGGTAGACACCATTTAGGTCACATTGTATAACCCAGGGCTTACCTTTGACCCTTTCTATAGTACAAGGCTGGCATCTTAACTTAAAATCTTCCTGCCTTTGCTTTCCAAGGAGCTGGTATAAGTTTGTATAGCCAGGTCCAATTGCATTGTGGTTTGGAGTCCCTCCAAATTAGTGATATTTATGTAGTCATTGGTCATTTTTATATTCATTTTTATATCATTTGAATAGGTGTCCATTCAAAGGGCTAGAGAGATGGCTAGGTGGATTAAGAGCACTGACTGCTCTTCCAGAGGTCCTGAGTTCAATTCCCAACAACCACATGGTGGCTCACAACCATCTGTAATGGGATCCAATGCACTCTTCTGGTGTGTCTGAAGACAGCTACAGTGTACTCACATACATAAAGTAAATAAATAATACATCTTTTTTTAAAAGATGTCTGTTCAAATATTTTGTCCAGTTTTTAAGTTTTTTTGTTTTGTTTTGTTTTGTAGTTAATGGCTACAGGAGTTTTCTTTTTCTTTTTTTTCTTTTTTTTTTTTTTTGGTTTTTTCGAGACATAAAAAACATACAGGGCTTCTGTATAGCCCTGGCTGCCCTGGAACTCACTCTGTAGACCAGGCTGGCCACTGCCCGGCCTATCCTTGTTGATCTTGAATTTATGAATCAAGCAGATCTCCAGCCTCAGCCTCTCAAGGAGCTGAGAAGATACCCTGAGTATTTAGATTTTAGAATGTTCCCGAATCTCACACTCCACCCTCAAAATACACCATCATGGCCTTTCCTTCTATCTCTTCCAACCCTTCCCTGTAGAAGGAATTTAATCAGTTTCTTTGTTTCTGGTTCATGCTTCCTTCTTGTGTCTTTTTTGAAAAAGGAAGCAGATTCATATATTTTTTCATTTTTTTCTTCTCATACAACAGCTTTTGTCCTTCATAGTCTTTCATATTTGTGTTGTTCATTTAATAATATGGCTGAGAAATGATCAAATAACAGTTCCAAAAAGATCTTTGTTCTTTATTTTTTTTCTAGCTGCCAAGTGTTACTATATTTAAGTAATTTCCAGTGATTTAGAATGATGAATGTAAATGCTATGAGTAAATTATGTATTTAATTTTTTTATAATTTTTATATTAAGTTATTTACTTACTTTACATCCTGACCACAGCTTCCTCTCCCTCCTCTCCTCAGCCCCTTCCTCTCACCTCCCTACCCATTCACCCCTCCCCTTTCTCCTCAGAAAAGGGGAGGCCTCCCACAGATATCAACCAGCCTTGGCAATTTTATTCTGTTAATTTGACATTAAGGTTTTTTAAATCCTGGGTTTTTTTATAAGTTAAATTTTAAATAATTACATTTATCTCTTTCAACATTTTACACTTGGGTCTTGTGCCATTAACAGGTAGATTTAGATGTTACATTACCTGGGGAAGGTGGAAAAGATCGACCTTTCAAGGTGTCAGTCAAATTTGTGTCTCGAGTCAGTTGGCACCTACTACATGAAGTACTGACTGGAGGGACTTTGCCTGAGCCACTGGAATTAGACAAGCCAATCAGCACTAACCCGGTCCATGCCGTTGACGTGGTGCTCCGACATCTGCCCTCTATGAAGTAGGTGGTACTGGCTCGTTTTCCTCTTTACATCTTCAATATGAAGGGCTTCTTCCTACGAGAGTAGTATAGGCCTTCTTGGTTATCCTTTGTATGCTGTGTGTTTTTCATTATTTCATTTGTACAATAGTATCATGTAAAGTATCCATCATTAGTTTAGCTAATATAATGAATTATTTTACAGAGAAATTTCTAACCTTTTTTCTTAGGACCTGTAAGTCTTGAATAACTGACATTTTCAGATATACTATGAACTTAAGTTATCTGTTTTAAAAGTGATTTTATATTTTATACAATAGTGTTAGGTTGTGTTGAAATTGCTACTCTTGGGCTGGTGATGGGGGACAGGGGTGGAGCTTTGGCCCAGCATACTTGAGGTCTTGCATTCAGACTCCTGAATGGTAAAAAAGGAGAAAGAGGTACTATTTTTAAAATCACACTAGCATTTCATATTTCTGGATTTAAATATGTCAAATATATATCTTTGAACATATTTGTGGAAATAACTTACTCTTTAACATTTTAAAGTTGCAATGTTCTTATTTTTATCAAAGTATTTTAAGGGACAAGTGAGATAGCACATACCTTTAATGCCAGCACTTGGTAAGCAGAAGCAGGCAGATCTCTGAGTTAGAGGTCAGCCTGGTTTACATTGTGAGTTCTAGGCTTCTGAGAACTACACAGTGAGACTTAGTCTTGAAAAAAAAAAAAAGTAAAATATATTGTTTTGTAAACTGATTCTGAAAATAGACAATTTTAGAGAAGGCTGCTCACTTAGAATAAGCTCTTTACTTAGAATAGCTTTTTGCTTTCATATATTACAAAAGTATCATCATAATAAACTGTCTTTGCCTTAGTGTCTCCTGTCCTGCAGATTTATATATTAGTCTTAGAAGGAAAGGAATGAACATGCCATTTTAATTTTGTAGATATACGCCTGTGGGGCGTTCCTTTTTCTCAGCTCCAGAAGGATATGACCACCCTCTGGGAGGGGGCAGGGAAGTATGGTTTGGATTCCACCAGTCTGTTCGGCCTGCCATGTGGAAAATGATGCTAAATATTGATGGTAAGGGAACTAAAACCATATTCTGAATTGGGTAGTCGATTTCTATATGGCATGTATATACAGTTTTATTTATACAGTTATATGTACTGGGGTCTTAAAGTAATACTTGGATATATATATATGTGAATGACAACCTAATAAAACCTTAATATTTTTGTTATATTTCATTTGTAAATCCTTAATACAGAACCTGTGTGAGAATGCTATTAAACCTAAAGCAGGCACAAGGAAATGTGTAAAAGCCCTGATGTGATCATTTGAGAATTTTCTTACAAATAATTGACTTTTGTTCTCTTTACTCCTAAGTCAGCCTTTCATTATAAAATTCATATCTTTAAGAGAAGAGTATTGGTCTCAGTGACCATAGCCAGGCATTCCTGTTGTACTAGTATGTTACCAATTGCATTCTTATTTTTAGGTGCTTTCCTACAAATATTTTCAAGTTTATATATAAGTAGAGAGAATAATATGGTGAGCTGCCATAAGTATATAATCATTATTCATTTTGTCAGAAATTTTCTACCTAGCTTTTTTTACTCTCTGCAAATATTTAAGTCACATTCTAAACACACCACTGAAAATTGTAATGTTTTCTTTTTTTTTAATTTAATTTTTGTATTTTATTTTTTTACAGTCCAGTTATTACTCCCTCCTGGTCCGCCCTCCCACAATTCCTTATCCCATTCCTCTTCTCCCTTCCTTCCTTCTTCCCTGCCCCCCCCCCCCTTTTCCAAGAGGATGTTGTCGTACACCCTGACAGACCTCCCCACTCCCTGGGACCTCAAGTCTCTCCAGGGTTAGGCACATCTTGTCCCACTGAGGCCAGACTGGAGGGAGTGGAGTGGGGGATGGGGCTGGCTCGGACTGGCTTATGTATACTGCCTGGTTGGTGGCTCAGTGTCTGAGAGATCTCGGGGGTCCAGATTATTTGAGACTGTGGGTCTTCATATGGGGTCGCCCTCCTCAGCTTCTCCAGCCTTTCCCTAATTCAACCACAGGGGTCCCGACTTCAGACCAGCAGCTGGGTATAAATATCTGTCTGTCTCAGTCAGCTGTTTGTTGGGCCTCTCAGAGGACAGCTGTGCTAGGGCTCCTGCCTGTAAGCACCCCTGTCTGTAAGGAACAATTCTGGCTCAGAGTCTTTGACTGTGAGAGGGCAACCCCATCCCTCCACTTGATCCCCTGACTTTCTACTGGAGGTGAACTCTACAGCTTCCCTCCCCCCACTGTAGGGCATTTCATCTAAGGTCCCTCCCTTGGAGTCCTGAGAGTCTCACCTCCCAGGTCTCTGGTACTTTCTAGAGGGTCCTTCCATCTCCCATCCCCCACCCCAGGTTTCATATTTCAGAAGCCCTGCAGGCCAGCAGCATCAAATGGTCCCAAATATGTCTTTTTCTGTGTAATTAATCCAAATCAGAATTAACAAAATTCGCATTTCACTCTCCTTCCCTTGCCCTGTCTTTTCCTCTCTTTAAAGTTCCATTGACTATTTATGGACCTTCTTACTGAGACTGGATTGTAGAATATCCCCAAATCTGTTTTTGTCTTTGTTTTCTTAAGACTGGGTTTCTCTGTCCTCTATATTTCCTGAAAAATAAGTTATCTAATTTATTATTGTCTAATAATTATTATTATTATCTAATAATTAGAAGTCTAATTCACTTTGGGTAGAAGATATGAGTATTTTGTATTATGTTCTGTTTGGAGGCAGTACTAGGGGTCTAAATAGTGGTGCAAAGATGAATCCATAGAACAGTCAGTGGGTACAGAGGCCTCTCCTTTATAAGCCCTACTCAAATTTGGCAGTTACTGACGTATTTATTGATTGTTATTCCTAGACCATTTACTTCACTAGAGATTGCCAACTGGTGACTTTTCTCATTCTATTCTTTTTTGATTCAGTGGAATTCCAAGGTACAGTATCCGGTTGATAAGTCACTAATACTTCTCTTGCTTCCTAGCACAGCAGTATATTCGAGGTTCATCATGTTTCTTGTTTAGTATATGGAATTAGCCATCCCTCCATGGGTTCCTGGATCTTTCTAGATCAACACGGAGTTTCCTCACTTTTTCCTAGCAGTTTTGCCACTGTAGGAATAATAAGAGACACTGTTTAACCAGTTCCTTTTATATGTGTATTAGGGATATTTTTAATTATGTACTATCTCCAAATACTATTTTACATATATTTAATGTATGAGAGGATAAATTACTGGAGATGAGACTGATAAGTCAAAGATAAATGTACTTAAAATTATGAAGCTGAGTAGTGATGGCACACACCTATAATATTAACACTCAGGAGGCAGAGGCAAATGGATCTCTGAGTTCGAAGCCAGCCTGGTCTACAGAGTGAGTTCCAGAGCGGCCAGGGCTACACAGAGAAACCCTGTCTCGAAAAACAAAACAAAACAAAACAAAATTAATATTTCCAGTTTCCTCTCTATAAAGGCTATAATTAACTGTTTCTCATCCGCTTCTGTATATATGTGCTATCAAACTGTTAGGTTTTTGCCAATTAAATTTGCTATTTTAAGTGAGGTTTTTTTGTTGTTGTCTTGTCTTTTTTTGTTTGTTTGTTTTTTTGGAAACAGGCTCTTATATGTGGCTCAGCCTAGCCTAAAATTCCCTGTGTGGTCCAAGCTGCCCTTGTACTCTAGTCTCAGCTTCCTAGCTGTAGGATTATAGGCATGAATTACTTACTGTACCTGCCTCAAAACAAAACAAATATTTCTTCACTAATTTGAGGACCACTTGTGATTCATTCTTTTTTACCTTTACATTTATTGTTATTTTTAGGTACTAAGAATAGAGCCCAAGGCCTTGATTTGGCTAGCCATACGCCTTAATAAACTGTTGGTTTGCATATTTTGTTCTTTCTTTCTTCCTTTCTTTTTTTCTTTCTTTCTTTCTTTTTAAAATTTATTTTGAAAATTTCATGAGTGTATAAAATATATTTTGACTATATCTGCTCCTATCTCCAGTTCCCCTGATACTCCATCTCCCACCCATCTTCATGTCTCTCTTTCTTTTTTAATAACTTGCTGTTTTCAGTTAGTGCTGCCACTCTATGCAGGGCTAAGGGACCATCCACTGGAGCTGCTTGTGCCCCCAGTGAAAGCTCCTCTCCTCCTCCAGCAGACTTCAGCTGCCAGAATTCCTCAGCTGGATGAAGGGCTTCCTAAGTTTTGTGACTGACTTGGTCTTGTATTAGTAACCACAGTTGCTGTAAGTGCATGGCCATGCTATACCCAGAATCTGCATTTCACACTACTCTCCCCTCCAGCTCATGCAGTTCCCTCTACCTCTCTTGTGTGGTATTCCCTTTCAGTGCTCAGCACTCTGTCACTTAGTCTCAGCACTTGGAGCAGTTGCGAGGTTGTATTAGCTGCTGCCAAATGCAGAAAGATGCTGTATTGATCAAGGCTTATAATTAAACTGCTATTTGTCTTTTGATCTTTGGAATAGGGGGTGGTTGTTTTGTTTTGTGATTTGTGTTTTCATACACGGAAGTTTGCTTATTGGCATACATTATGACTTATGTGATAACTCTATTCCCATGTTTTCAAGACCATTCTTAACTTGTTTTTTGATATAGTCTTTAGAAATACTTTGTCTATATCCAGTATTTAAGAAGACAGGTTATTTTCACTAAGATCTCTCTCTTTTTTTTTTTTTTCTCATTATGGTTAATTTAATGGGAAACCGGGCAAGGGGATAACATTTGAAGTGTAAATGAAGAAAATATCCAATAAAAAAAAGGGGAAAAAATCTCATTATTTTAACAATTAAATTAGAACAAATTGACTTCTATAAAGTGTTGAATCTAGTCTTCAATCCAAAAACATACTATATACTTGTATTTTGTTGCATCAGAAAAGTTTTAAAGCTTTCCTCACATAGAGCTTATTCTCTCTTGGTATTCCTAGGCATTTCCTGCATTTTGTTGGTATTAAATGGGTTTAACATTTAATGGTGCTTGTTAATATTTAATATAACTGTTTTTTTTTTTTGGTTGTATATTTTTAAAGGGTGTGTTTTCTGTGATTTGTTTGTTTGGGATTTTTGTTTATTTTTTGAGACAGGGTTTTATGTAACTCATATGTCCAATCTTTAGGTGCTGTAATTACAGGCCAAAGTGCCCAGCTCTGTTTTATGTGATCTTAAAGTGGTGGTTGTAGTATGAGAAAGGCCATTTCCTTCTCCCTCTTTCTCTGTTTTTTTACTTTGTTATTGTTTGTTTGTTTGTTTGTCTGTCTGTCTGTCTTTGAGATAGAGAATGGATTTTTTTTTAATCCCTGGATGACTTGGAACTTGCTATGTAGACCAAGTTTGCCTTGAACTCACAAAAATCTACCTTCCCCTGTTTCCTAAGGTCACAGCTGTGCTCTGCTGTGCCATTTTACCAGCCCTACTTTTGCCTAAGTTTTTTAACTCTGAATCATACCTATTACTAAATATGTGGTACAGTTGCTAAGTTTATTCTACTGTTTATATTTTCTCTTATTTATTTGTACATAATAGTCTTTCACTCTTAGAGTATATAATAGTGTGTTCCATCTGTCAACTGTGTTTACATTTGTTTGCATCTTATGTCTGCCATTGAATGAACTGGTGCTTCTGACCAGCCCTTCACTGGAGTTTGGCCTGTCACTTGCTGATTTCAGTTCATCCTTAAGTTGTTTCTTCCACAAAGATTTATCTGAGTGAGGTTTGAGTTAATGCATATTATAGATAGCTTTATTCCTAAGGGACTGCTCGGCCAGATACAAAATTACCATAATTCCACATCTTAAGTCTTAGCATTCAGAAGTCTGGACAGAGGGATTACTGAAAATTCTAGAGCAGCCTGAATTACAGAATGAGTTCTAACCATCCTGTACTACCTAGTGAACCCTTGTCTCAAAAAACTTAATGAAAAATAATTTTAATGTGTACCCATTGTATTTCTTACTGTACCGTTTGTGGTATGTGCTTATTGTATTGACAGGTTAGATCTGCCTTCTGGTTTTGTTATTGTTTTAAACATTTACTTACTTGTGTGTAGATGGATGTGTCTGTCTAAGTCCATGCCCTGGCACATGTGATGGTCAGAGGAGAACATGTAGGAGCTCGTTCTCCTTCTACCATGTAGGTCCTGGAAATAGAACTCAGGTCATCAGGCTTGGTGGTAGGCACCTTTACCTGCTGTGCCGTCTCACCAGCCCTCTTCCTTGAGTGCTAAAGTGTTTGCTCTTAGATCTTCCCATGATTTCATTAAGATCTTTTTAGTAGGTCATGGTAGTACATGCCTTTAATCCTAGCACTATGGAGGCAGGACAGACAGATCTGCGTAGTGAGTTCCAGGCCAGGCAAGGCTATATGGTGAGATCCTGTCTCCAGGAAAAACAACAAAAATTCATCAACAAGAAGAAAGACAAAAAAGGGAAATTTAATATACTTTCATCTCTTAGGACTTTGATGTTTTAAAGTAATTTTTACCTACTTTGTCATATGCTCTGTTCATTTGTCAGGTTCAATGCACCACTTCTTGGTATTTTTTGTTTGAAGGCAGAGTCTCACTGTATAGTATGGCTCAAGTTGTTTGCAAACTCTCCATCCTCCGGCCTCAGCCTTTCAAGTGTCAAGTACTGGGATTGTAAAATGTGCTTGTGTGTCTAGCTTTACAGTTTTTATATATTATCTTTGTATAGATGCTTACTTTCTTTTTGTAGCTTATATGTGACTAAGATGTATTCTCTGAAACCACTGGTAGATGATGGTAGGAGGAACATTAGTTGTACCTTAGTATCAAGATAAATTTCCAGCTCTCTCTGCTTGAAGACTTCATCTGAAAGGGTGGACGGCTTCACCTGTCTCCCTGCTTTCTAGTACTTTCAGTGATGTAAGTGCTGCACTCAGCTGTGAGTTCCTCTGCATTGGCATTAGTTTATAACTTTCCGACATAGTTGATATTACTTCAAAATAAGAAATTACAAGACAATCATAACTGGTTTGTTTTTAGAAAGGTAGTTTTTCTGAGACTGTCGATTTTAGACTACTTTCCATACACCTTGACGACACGTTTGTATGCATCCTTTCTCTTTTTCTACCCGAGAGTCTCCCAGTCCATTTCAGTCTCACACATGACTTTGAAGACAGGACTTTCTTTGTGGAAGTGAAATGTATTGTTTCCCCATAGATTTCCTTATACTTCTTGTCATTCTCAGTGTTCAGATATGATTTCTTGTATATATTTTCCTAGTTCTGAATACTCAGGGCCATATTTACTTACAATGTGTCATTTTCTGGGAGTTTTAATCACTTAATCTTATTACTTTTCTTAACATTTTCTTTGTTGGTCTTTATAGTATCTTGGAAAAATAATGAAGAATTTGGGGCTAAATTGCTGTTATGTTTCTACCAAAACTTAAAATTTAGTCTTCAAAATTAACAAAGGATTTCTAAATAACCTATTGGTCAAAGAAATCACAAAGGAAATTTGAATTTTGAACAGAATGATAGTTAATAATATATATCAAAATGGGTATGATTGATTTAAGTGATACTTAGAAAAAATTTAAAACTTTAATGACCTGCTAGAACAGAAGAAAAGTATCAGTAACATGAGCATCTATCAAAAAATGTTAGAAAATTAAATACAGAGAGATTAGAAGGAAAAAAGAAATAAAAACAGGAGTTAATGAACTAAAATGGAAATTTAAGCCTGTCAGTAGGGAGGCTTCATGGGTTCTTAAGAAAGGTAGTGACATTATCATGTTTGTTTTCCAGAAAGAGACCTCTGGCAGCAGTTTGGAGAATAGATAGAGGAAAAAGGCTAATCTGAGAAGCCAGTAAGGGCTTTTCAATCACTAGTTCAGGTAAGAGACGGTGATGGTCTATGTGGGATGGAGAGGAAGGAGCAGATCCCAAGGATTTGCTGGGAAAAAAAAAAAAAGCAGGCTTAAGAACTGTGTCTGGAAAAGCAAAAGCTTTGGGTTTTTAGATACCAGCACATGGAACTGATTAGAAATAAATAGACCAGATACTACTAAGTTTTTAAAGAAGTTATGCTTGCAAATAAACTATAGTTCAACCACAAAAGCAGAACTGGTAGAAGATAGAGAGATTTGTTTGAACAATTGTAGTAAAGCTAATCTGAAACCCTTAGAGAAGGTGACAAGGACAGAAGTCTTGAACATAATCTAAGCTGTTGTCTGTAGATAGAATTTCTTCTTTCTTCTCCCTTGGGGATGCCTCAGCTTTGAATTTTAGGCCTTTCAACCAATTAAATCGGGCTTACCCACATTATCCTAGATAACGTCCCTTATGTTCAGTCACCTGATTATGAGCTTTTATTACAACTATAAAAATAACTTACCAGCAACACTTATATAGAACATAGCTTTATAGAGTATAAGTACAATTTTTAAGTCTTATAAAGGCATGTGTCACATAATCACTTGAGCCATCAGAGAGATCTCAAGTTCAAGGCTAACTTGTACATCAAGTAAGACTCTGCCTCAAAAATGCATATAGTAAGACAGTGAATGTGATAAGGAACTAACAAAGTATAGAAATGTGCTTTAGCATAGCTATTTTAAAGAACAGTTTTTTACTGGTTGGTTGGTTGGGGGACTTTTTGTTTTGGTTTGAGCTTTGGTTAGTTGTTTTAAATTTAGAGGTAGGGTCTAATGTAGCTTAAGCTGGTCTTGAGCTATATTAGTGATAAAGAGCCTGAACTTCTGATTTTTCTACCTCTATTCTTATGTGCTGGGATTGCAGGCATGTGTCACAATGCATGAAGAACAGTTTTTCATTACCTATGAAAGATGAAGTAAAGATGAGCTAAAACAGATCTTAAAGTCATAACGCACCTTAGAGATACTTTGCATATGAGCCTGATACACTTTTTTTTTCTTTTTCTTTTCTTCTTCTTCTTCTTCTTCTTTTTTTTTTTTTTAAAGGTTTTTCAAAACAGGGTTCTCTGTATAGCTCGGACTGTCCTGGAACGCACTCTGTAGACCAGGCTGGCCTCGAACTCTCGAACTCAAGAAATCCACCTGCCTCTGCCTCCCAAGTACTGGGATTAAAGGCGTGAGCCAACACCAGCCCAGCTCATTTTTTTTTCCACATTTCAACTCCTCTTGAGATTGGGGACTCTCTTAGAATTAAAGATTCATCACAGCTTGGTTTCTTTTTATTGGTATTTGACATATTGCCATCAGTGCAGCCTTAGCATTCAGTGAAAATGCAGTGATTAACACATTTTGAGGCCAACCCCATTTGCTCCTTGGGTTTTATTTTTGTAATTCATATGTGTGAGAAGCATCACATCTCTTAAGATAGAGTTTTGTTTTGTGCTCGGAGATACTGGGGATTAGTCTGGGGCCTGATGCGTGTCAAGCACACACTCTACCAGAGCTACATCCCGAACCCTTTCTCCTAAGCATTTAATATTATTATTATTATCTCACACAAATTTCCACTGTAGAACTAAGGGCAATGGTGCACGCTTATGGTCTGTGTGGGAGGCTGAGGTGAGAAGAGCAGTTGAGCACTAGTTAAAATGAGGCTGGGTAACACAGGGAAACTGACTCCACCTCAAAACACACCCCCACACAGTTATGAGATAGCATATACCTCAGACTGAGTAGTAAAGAGACAAAAGCCATTTGTCTAAGCTCGTATGGTCTTTAGTTAAGTGGATGAGATCAACAGTTCGGATCCACTGCTGCTGATACAGCTTTCTACTGCATCTAAGAAGCCCGATTCTTGAAAGGCGAGTGTTAGACATCTCAGGATTAAAACATTATTTTAGGGACAGAGTAATACAGTGGTAGGGAACTTCCCTGAGGTATAAATTCATGAATTCCATCAAAAAAAAACTTTTATTAAGACTTTTCAATAAAAAGTAGCTTTTTATAAAGCATTATTTATCAAGCCAGGTACAGTAGCACATTCTTGTTGCCTCATCTATTCAGAATATATAAAATAGGTATGCAAATTAAGCATGTATTGATCATAAATCTTAAATTTATTTTAAAATAATTAATTTAAATAAGACTTTTTATAAGTATAATAAAACTATAAATGAAATACTTATAAGTAATTTAAAATAATTGTACTATTAGTCCCCTTTTGTTAAAGATAAAAAGAAATTGCACAATAATACACACTCAATTTTACATAAAGAGTTATGTCTTATCTTGGGCATGGTGATGCATGCCTGTAATCCTAGGACTTGGAAGGAGGATCAGAAGTTCAAGGTCATCTTCAGCTATAAGTTCCAGACCAGCCTGGAGAGGAGAGGATTAAGTCTTGCCTGAATATTTGATGTAGCAGGACATAGAACATAGTTAACATTTTCAGAATTGATCATTATTTTGATTTTATAATCACCAATACTGAGAATGCTTGGTATAAATATATAATACAAAATAACTGAAGTATTTTTAGGAGGTATTTTGGAAATTCCATACAAATCCCAAACCAAAATTATTTTAACAAGTTTTTTTTTTTTTTAAACTCAAGCCAGCAATTTAAACAGCATTCTTTGTTTGCTTTTTGAGACCGGGTCTCTCCATTAGCCTTTTGCTGTCCTGAAACTCACTAAGTAGACCAGGCTGGCCATGAACTCATAAAGATCTGCCTGCCTCTGCCTTCCTAGTGCTGGAGTTAAAGGCATAGGACACCACATGCCACTCAGCCACCAGCTTTAAAAATCAAACATTCTAATATAATGAAATTGCAAGGTACGCTAATTTGATATATACTAAGGAATGACAAATATTGTTTCTTTTTCATAACTATATTAAAGCATTCTAAATAAGAGTAGAAAACTTTAGGTGCATAGGAAAATAACTGTAGTTCTTTATAACATATCGTAGTTCCTGATGTGATATGAGCCAAGGTGTTTGAAGCAGCACTCATTAGAAAAACATGTTGTTGTGGTATATATTGTTCAGTTCTCACGTTGTAAGTTTAGAACCAAGGCTGCAGCACAGGCAAGCGCTTCAGGAAACAACTTGGATTCATTACATGTGTGGCATTGAGTCTTCAGTCATTGAGCCAGAAGCCTTTTACTGTTGCCAGTTTTTTCACAGCTTCCATATTCAGTCATGACTCCGTTTACTGTGATGGAAGTCAGGCTTCCCCAGGCAGTCTGTCCTCGCATTAGAAGACTGGCTCAATGTATCATAATCAGCGCAGCTTTCAGATTGGTTTCTTACTTATTTCTGGTTGATTCTGGTTGAATGCACCTTTCCTGTTTGGCTTACAGTGGTCCTTTTGAAATCACACTTTCAGTTGTTGTCTTGGGCATTCCTTTCTCAAGCAATTCAAAAAGCTTTAATAGACAACATCAACAACAAAAAGCTAACATCAGGGCAAAGCAATGCATGAATCTGCCTAGAGGGCAGAGTACCAGGGGGCTGTGGGGGGATATTACTCTAAAACACAAATAACTAAGACACTGTAAAATAAAATGAATGTTAAATGAAAAAACAAAACAAAACACCAACAAATCCCATGCCAGAAACAGAAATATATGTTATATATATTATATATATAGTATGTACATATATTATACACAATATACAGATACATATTATATATATAACATATATATAAAATACAAAATGCAAAAATGGCCATGGTTGAGACAGGGGGATTAAAAGTTGGAGGTCACTCTCAGCTGCACTGAGTTGAACAGTCTTGTGTACATGAGCCGTCTCTGGGAAAAGAAAACTTCAACCGCACACCTATAGAACGGAGTCAGGACACCTCAAAGATTCAGAAATCATCATCTGAAGGGGTCAGTGGAGAGATGCCTGGCTCTCCTGTCTTTGCCGTGGATGGTGACAGTAGCTTGCCTTGTACTAGTCGTGTAAGAGGCTGAGCCTTGATAGAGTAGGGAACCTGCTCAAGGGTGTGGGTGAGTGTTGGTCCCCTCCCCATTCTTGCACCATAAGAACCTAGTCTCAGCTTGCTCCTTCAAGTTGAGTCTGTGGCTGACACCTTGGGAGCCTTCCAGAGAGGGCAGAGGAGCTGCTGCTCAGCTATGCCCTCGGTCTCCAGAACTCAAATACAGAAGGTCAGGGAACATGGAAGTTTATTATGATTGCAGCTTAGTTCCTCCTTTTCGTGTGTTAGGGCACTTAAGAGAAAAGGGTATATGAGGGGCATATGTAAACACCTTACTTGCATACTGAAAAGTGTCTTTTTTAGGTTTCTTAACAAACTTAAGGTATATGGGCAGCATAGGTAAGTATACCTATACAGGATAGGTATGCAGGAGGAGAAAGCAATGGGATCTCTTGAGCCCAGTGAAGTAAAACTGGACAATATAGCAAGACCCCATTTTAAGAAAAAAGCAAGTTTCTGTGTCAAGATTTCCCCTTCAGGAATTTGGAAGCATGTCTCCATTTGTAATTTTTTTTCTACTCCCCCTACACCCCTTCCCCCTGTCCCTCCCCCTTGTACACCTCCCCCCTTGATCGACTGTATTTCTTTCAATGATTGGCCAGCAGGTTGTTCCCATAGTTACTGGCACTGCAGCTGCACTAGGAGATGGAAAGGTGGCTCTACTGTTGGAATCTTTGCTGTTTGTGGTACTTGACCCCTTGTAACTCCAGATCCAGAGGATCTGTCGCCCTCTTCTGGGCTCCACAGGTACTAGGGAACGTCCTGTACACATGTGTGCATACGCGCACACACAAACACACATAAATTGTTTTAAATTAAATCTTTAAAAAGACCGACCCTCAAAAGCTCATAGCTGCAATTTTATTCTTTCAATCTGCTCTGGATTAAACCTAGGATATTAATATCTATTTTTACAATTTATATGCTATGAAATCTACCCTTTTGTCTTTTTTTAATTTTTAAAAATTTAAAAATTTATGTATATGAGTGCTCAATTTGCATGTATGCCTGCATGACAGAAGAGAATATCAGTTCCCATTACAGGTGGTTGTGAACTGTCATGTGATTGCTGGGAATTGAGCTCAGGACCTCTGAACAATCAGTGCTCTTAAACAGCTGAACCATCTTTCCAGCCCTTGTTTGTCTTTTTAATCTCAGTTTTGAGCTACTTTCTAGAAGTTTGCCCCGACCCACGGGGTGTTCAGTAGGGACCTAGGACAGGGGAGAGAGACTGAGGGGGACAAGAGACACAAAGAATGAGAACAAGACAGTTGTCTGATCAAGCTCTGAAAAACTTTACTTCAGGGATACAATATAAGCACAAGCGGGAGAAAGCTACAAGGGAGGGGGGAAGAGCCTGGGGGCTTTCTGAAGGCCAGGTTGCAATCTTCAGTTTCTGGAACCAGCGGTCACAGTGTCTTCCACACCCACAAATATTCTTACTGTTAGACTACACATGTTCTCTCAGGGCTGTATGTGTAAGCTAGTAATTTTCCACAAGGCCGTGGTTAAGGCCGTGGCTCCTGGCAGAAGTTTTCCTCAGTTTTCTACCCTTTGTTTGCTTTTTTTTTTTTTGGTTTTTTTTTTTTTGGTTTTTCGAGACAGGGTTTCTCTGTGTAGCCCTGGCTGTCCTGGAACTCACTCTGTAGACCAAGCTGGCCTCGAACTCAGAAATCCACCTGCCTCTTTGTTTGCTTTTTATTAACAGCTTTTTTCTGCTTCCTGGATACTACATCTTAAGATAGTATCCTATTATTATTATTCTATTATGTCTAGGGGCTCAGTGGGAATGTCTAAACACACCAAATGGAAGTACTGTATGCACATAGGCGTCTCATCAACCTGGACCTTTATTATAGGGTGAAGTCATTCAGTGGTTGAGGTTGGGATATTGTAATTCTTAGGTCTCTTCAGACCAGGTAAGGTTAGCCAAAGATTAGCCTTCTCATATACCTGTCTAAAGGTTAAGTCTGGTCATCTGCATTCTGAAAGCCAAGTTGGAAATTCTAGTTAGAGGAATTTCTCTGTCAGCATTTAGTGTTTACTCTTATTTGATCCCTGTTGGTGGTACAATCCTGTGCCTTCAACTCCTGTGCCTGCAACTATGTCTGGCATCCTCCTTCCAGAGAGCTTTTATTTTGTTTTTACCTTTTTCAGAGAATGAGCTGCCAAACTTTCATAAGAACACAGAGGCAACTGTTCAGCAATGTAGACCCAAATTGGGGCCCTAGGACTTGGCCTGTTTCTCAGAATGCTTGTCTGTCTGTCTGTCTGTCTGTCTATATCTATCTATCTATCTATCTATCTATCTATCTATCTATCTATCTATCTATCTTATTGTTCCATCTCACTAGCCCCCTAAATTTTTTTTTAAATCACCGCCATGTACCTATCAGAGTGGCTAATCTTGTCTAACAATATTTAACAGTTGTGAATAGTGCCCAACATGACTTTGGTTTTTAATTTTTAAAAATTGTTTTATTTATTTACATTCCAAATGTTGCCCTCTTTTTCAGTCCCCTTCCAAGAGTTCTTCACCCAATCCCTTTGCCTCTGAGAGGGTCCCCCCCTACCCACCCCATCCCATCTTCACCCCTACTTCACCTCCCCACAGCCCCCTTTCCTGGGGCATCATAATTACATGTATTTATTGTGCGGTGAGGATGTGTGCCAGAGTGCATGTGTGGAAGTCAGTTCTCCTTCTACCATGTAGGTTCCTGGGATGGAACTTGTGAGGTCAGGGTTTGCAGCAAGTCATTACCTGCTAAACCTTCTCACTAGCCCCACCACAGAGACTCATACATTGCTTGTGAAAGGTCAGAAACTGAAATAACTGTGAAAGAACTATTATAAGGTATCTAAGAAAGGAATGTACATCCCTCATGACCCAGCAATTTCTAGAGATGTGCAAATGTATGTGTGTGTGTGTGTGTGTGTGTGTGTGTGAGAGAGAGAGAGAAAGAGAGAGAGAGAGAGAGAGAGAGAGAGAGAGAGAAGGAAGGAGGGAGGGAGAGAGTGAGAGAGAGGGGGAAGGAGGGAGAGAGAAAAAGAGAGGGAGAGAGGGAAAGAAAGAATAAAAGAGAGGGAGAGAGAGAGATGGGGGAAGAAAATATGCCCAACATGTACAATGACCCATATCTGTAATCTCAATACCTGGAAGGCTAAGGTAGGAAAGCTGCAATTTTGAGACTAGTCTGTGCTATGACACCTTATTTCAAAAGATGGAAAGGGGGTTAAAACAAAAACAAAAAGACCAAGCCGTGTATGGTAGCCCATTCCTATAATCCTAACAAGCCAGGGTGAGGCAGGAGAATTACAAGTACAGACATGACTATGTAGTGAGTTCCGGGCCAGCCTAAGTTATATAGCAAGACCTTCTTTAGAAAGAAGGGGGGAATGAGACCATTGATAGCATTTTTAATATCCAATGAAAAGTACCAAGACAATTAGAGTAGTTGTGTACTTCTCAAAAATAATCACATATTAGTAAAAATTAAGAAATTAAGTATATTTAATTTATATGGTTGAGTTAGAAACAAGCTTCAGCTAAAATCTGGAAAAAATATTCACATAGTTTATGTTTTCAGTTACATAATTTTCAAGAACTGGGAAATCTAACTTACATTTAGTAATGTGTATTTATATTGTAAATCCATAAAGAGAACACTAATACACAAGTAAGAATTTTGGTTTTCTTAGAGCACTGTTAGGTTTGGGAAAGATTTTGAGAAAGAACCTTCTTGGGTACTAGCAAGATGATTTCTTTAGTTTGTTTTTTTTTTTTTTTTTTAATGCGTCTGAGTGTTTTTTCTGTATTTATGCATACCTGGTGCTTCTGGAGGCCAGAAGGTGTTGGATCCCTGGAGCTGTAGTTACAGATGGTTGTAAGCTGCTGTATGGGTGCTGGGAATCAACCACGGTTCTCTGAAAAAGCAGCCAGTATTCACAATTGCTGAGCTATTCTCCAGCCGCCAAGAGTTAGTTTTTAAGAACACTGTTGGGCAAGTAATAGTCGTAGCATGCAACCCTTCAAGACACCTCCCACCAATATCTGCCCAACATTCAGTTATAGTTTTGAAAAGTGTTTTTGTCAAGATCCATCCATCGTATATTGCCATATTTTTGACTATCAATTTTGATCCAGTCTTTCTTGGTACATGTCCTAATTATTTCAAATGTTGCAGATACTTAATTCTCTTTTTTGCATCTGTAATTTTATGTTGTGTTAATTTCATTTATATACTTGTATTTTATTTTGCAGTACTAGGGATCAAATCCAGGGACTTGATACTAGGCAAATCCTCTAACCATCAAGCAATACTCCCACCCTTTCTGTATCCTCATTCAGTTTCAGTTTGGACACAGTGGAAATCCTAACTTCATTTGCACAAGACTTCATGTAGCCTTTTCAAAGAATTATTGTATAAATATTGTACATTGATAATATAACTCATTGATCTAGCACTAGATCAGTGAGAAAATGGCAGTAGAAAATTATTCAGAAGTGAAAATAGGTGCTCTGAGTTGCTCCCATGTTTGAGGCACAAGTGGGAACCTTGCATTGGTAATTTCCAGTGTTCTGAGAAGTATCTTATCTTTATTTCTGAGTATGTGTTTGTGTCTGTGTGTACACACAGGATGTACATACACCATGATTTGTTGTAAGTGTGTAAGGGGTCAGATCCTTTGGTGCTAAAGTTATGCCTGGATGTGAGTTCTGAGGTACCAAACTCAGGTCCTCTGCAACAGTTGTAAACACTCTTAAAACTATTGAGTCATCTCTCCTACTCCAGAAATTGTTTTTGTTTGTTTTTTTGTTTTTTTAACAGATGAATAATTAGAAGTTCAGAGGACTGGAAATGAAGGTCAGTGGTATAACACTTCCTTAGCATGCATGAAGCCATAGGTTCAGTTCTAAGAACCATAATAAATAAATATATTAATGACACTGAGAAAAGTCACAACTAGTGGAGACTGGGCTGGAAGTAAGCTACAGTGAGTCTATTTGATTTCCAACCCTTTTTTATTCTCTTTAGGTTGTTTCTCAGTGTCAGAATGATTGTTTTCTTTTTATTTATTCTTCTTTCATACAATACATCCCAACTGCAGCCTCAATGCCTCCCATGTTTCCCACCTTCCCTCTCCCCAGATCCACTGCTCCTTCTTTTCACAGAATGATTTATATTTAATTGAACTTTTTAAAAAAGATTTATTTATTTTATATATATATGAGTATACTGTCAATGTCTTCAGACACACCAGAAGAGGGCATCAGATCTTATTGCAGATGAGCCACCATGTGGTTGCTAGGAATTGAACTCAGGACCTCTGGAAGAGCAGTCAGTGCTCTTAACCACTGAGCCATCCTTCTAGCCCTTTAATTGAGCTTTTTAAAAATTGTTTCCTAGAGGCAGGCGGATTTCTGAGTTCAAGGCCAGCTTGGTCTACAGAGTGAGTTCCAGGACAGCCAGGGCTACACAGAGAAACCCTGTCTCGAAAAACCAAAAAAAAAAAAAAAATTGTTTTCTGTAGCATACTTGTTAGTACACGTAAGGCCCTAGGTTAATCTCTAGAACAATCAGTTATTACCTAATGAATCAGTTAATGAAACACGCCATTTGTGACATATGTAAAGGATACATTTCCAACAGAAACAAAAAAATAGGAATTGGTTTGGGAATGTAGCTCAGTGGTAGAGCATTTACCTAGCATGTAAAAGCTGTAAGTTCAGTTCTCAGCAAAATCCAAACAAAACTATCCTAACCAATATAGATGAATAAATCTAGTAAAAGATGCATGTATTTTAGGATATATTGTAAAAATTTAATGAAATTAACCTTAATAAACTCAGTAATGCATTACATCCACACACTGAACAGCAGCTCCCTCATAGTGTCACTACCTAGTTTGATAATTGTCCTCTCCAGTTGTCTGTCTAGATAGAATCTTAAGTAACTAGTAATCTCTCATTTTACCCAAACTTCCTTAACTTCTTCATTTTTCAGTTTAACTGAATTCTGGTGCCTTCTCAATTATTTTAATTTATAGAACATATGTATTTACAACGTAATTTATTTAATTCTCTTGATGTTTAGGTTCATTATCTTTTTAATTATACTTTTATTTATCTTGTGGGGGTGGCATGTGCAGTGATCAGAGGACATCTTGGAAAAGTCGGTTCCCTCCTTCAACCTTAGGGTTCTGGGGTGACATTCAGTTGGCACCTTTGCCCACTGAGATCTCCTGCTGGCCATTATTCCATTCTTGCTGTTCTCTCAAGTCATGCTACATTAAGAATTCTAATTATAGTTATAGAATTCTTCAAGAATGTCTACCTATTCCAATATAATAAAATTGAGTTAAAATAACTATGTATGTCTTTATATTTGTACATATTATCTTTCCCATAGTGATACAGTTATTAGTTTATATTCTGTAATCTAAGTTCTTCATTTTCCTTTTGGCTTGTTGGCAGTCTGTGGAACAATCTTGAACATTTTTACCCATCTTAATTCTTCAAAATGGCTTTTAAATATCTCTTTAATTATAAATAAGATTATTAATGACATTTATGTGATTTGCCATTTAGATTTTAAGATATGAGATGTCTTCTCATATCCTTTGCCACTTTTTTTAATCTAGGATTTAGGAATATCACATATTCTACATATTACCTTGTACATTTTGCACAGTCTCTACTAATCTTTAGCTGGGTAAGGTTTGTTTATGATGCCTTTTTAATTAGTTTTATGGCTCGTAATTTTTGCTTTTTTTCATTTGTTTGTTTTTTTGTTTTTTCCAGACAGGGTTTCTCTGTGTAGCCCTGTCTGCTGTCCTGGAACTCACTCTGTAGACCAGGCTGGTTGGACTTGAACTCAGAAATCCACCTGCCTCTGCCTCCCAAGTGCTGGGATTAAAGGCGTGCACCACCGGCTGGCTCATAATTCTTATTTAGAACATTCTTCTTTGCTAATTTGTGTGCCCTTGATCTCCTTTGTTGTCTTGTTCTAACTAGAACTTCAAGTACTATATAGAGTAGATATGGGGAGAGTGGGCAGCCTTGTCTCATCTCTGATTTTAGTGGGATTGCTTTAAATATCTCTCCATTTAATTTGATATTGGCTGTTGGTTTGCTGAAAATTGCTTTTATGTTTAGGTATTGGCCTTGAATTCCTGATCTCTCCAAGACTTTTAACATGAAGAGGTGTTGTATTTTGTCAAACGTTTTTTCAGCATCTAAGAAGATGATCATGTGATTTTTTTTTCTTTGAGTTTGTTTATATAGTGGATTACGTTAATGGATTTTATTATATTGAACCAACCTTGCATCCCTGGGATGAAGCCTACTTGATCGTGGTGAATGGTGGTTTTGATATGCTCTTGGATTCAGTTTGTAAGAATTTTATTGAGTATTTTTGCATTGATATTCATAAGCAAAATTGGTCTGAAGTTCTCTTTCTTTTGTTGGGTGTTTGTGTGGTTTAGGTATCAGAGTAATTGTGGCTTCATAGACTGAACTAGGTAGTGTTTCTTCTGTTTCTATTGTATGGAATAGTTTGAGGACTGTTGGTATTAGCTTTTCTTTAAAGTCTGGTAAAATTCTGCACTAAGGCCATCTGGCCCTGGGCTTTTTTTTGGTTGGGAGGTTTTTAATGACTTCTATTTCCTTAGGGAATATGGGCCTGTTTAGATAGTTTACCTGCTCTTGATTTAATTTTGGTACATGGTATCTGTCTAGAAAATCATCCATTTTGGGGCTGGTGAGATGGCTCAGTGGGTAAGAGCACTGACTGCTCTTCCGAAGGTCCTGAGTTCAAACCCCAACAACCACATCGTGGCTCACAACCATCTGTACAGCTACAGTGTACTCATATACATAAAATAAAATAAATAAATCTTTAAAAAAAAAAGAAAAAGAAAATCATCCATTTCCTCTAGACTTTCCAGTTTTGTTGAGTATAAGCTTTTGTAGTAAGATCTGATGAATTTCCTCAGTTTCTGCTGTTATGTTGAAAGACCCCCGTAAGGAAACCCCCCCACTCAAGTCTCGGGAGGACGTGTACCCAAGGAATCACGAGAGACCATCTTGATGTAAACACATGAGGCAGTTTAATATCGGAGCTCCGGTTCGACTCATATCTCACACAGGAGACAGAGGAGCCGACCACGAGGCTCAGGGGTTAGGGGTTTATATAGGAAAAAGGTCTGGGGGAACAAAGGAATCAGTGTGGCTGTACATGATTGGCTAGTTCAAATATTAACTATATTACATGTAGAACAGAGTGGAAAATTCCTAAGGTTGGTTCTAATCTGAGTCAACAGAGCATCTGACCTTAAACCATATCTAAGAGGACCAGATGGCCCACTACTCAGTGTCTGCCCAGACATGTCCTTGCATGCTTTCTCCTCCACATCTTCCCAGCTTGATGGTTCCCAGAATGTCCCAATCAAAAAAAAACAAAAAACAAAAACAAAAACAAAAAAAACCCAACAGCTTGTCTGCCCCTGCCCAGGCCCATCTGGACATGCTCAACCTTGGTCCACTGTGTTTTCCTCAATGTCTCCCTTTTCATTTCTGATTTTGTCACTTTGGATACTGTTTCTGGGCCCTTTAGTTAGTTTGGCTAAGGGTTTATCTATCTTGTTGATTCTCTCAAAGAACCAGCTTTTGGTTTTGTTGATTCTTTGTCTAGTTATTTTTGTTTCTGTTTGGTTGAGTTTCACAATTTCCTGCCTTCTACTACTCTTGGATATGTTTGCTTCTTTTTGTTCTAGAGCTCTCAGGTGCTCTGTTAAGTTGCTAGTGTAGGATCTCTCTAGTTTCTTTACCAGGGCACTAGTGCTATGAATTTTCCTCTTAGCACTGCTTTCATTGTGTCCCATAAGTTTGGGTATGCTGTGTCATCATTTTCATTGAATTCCAGGAAGTCTTTAATTTCTTTATTTCTTCCCTGATGAAGTTATCATTGAGTAGAAAGTTGTTCAGTTTCCATGGGTATGTGGGTTTTCTGTTGTTTTTGCTGTTATTGAAGACCAGCCTTAGTCCATGGTGATCTGATAGGATGCATCAGTTTTCTTGTATCTGTTGAGGCCTGCTTGTTACAGTCAGTTATGGAGAAGGTACCTTGAGGTGCTGAGAAGAAGGTTTATTCTTTTGTTTTAGAGTAAGCACTTGGGAAGTGGAAATAAGATGTATAGAGGAGTCCAAGGTCATGACGGAGTGAGGCTAGCCTGGGCTACATGAGATGCTATCTTAAACAATGAAACAACAATGAAATTTGAAAGGTCCACAAAGGGCCCCCGGTGATCTCTTATCACTAAAAGTTACCCTTATTTAAACTGTGTTCATTGATTTCAACCCATCAGTTTTTTGTTTTTGTTTTTTGTTTTGTTGTTTGTTTGTTTGTTTTTAGGGATTTATTTATTTATTTATGTAAGTACACTGTAGCTGTCTTCAGACACCCCAGAAGAGGTCATCAGATCTCATTACAGATGGTTGTGAGCTACCATGTGATTGCTGGGATTTGAACTCAGGCCCATCAGAAGAGCAGACAGTGCTCTTAACCGCTGAGCCATCTCTCCAGCCCTCAACCCATCCTTTTTAAAGCTTTGTATCACAAGGTTTAGTTTTCATCTCAAATGACCATGTCACTGGATGTGGCCTAAAAGATAGTAACAGTGAGTGGTTAGAAGAGTAGCAGAAAATAGAGTAGAAGAAATTGTTGTGTACATTTATATGGTAGTTCCAACTGTGACCTGTGGAACTGTAGGTGTGGCTGTAGTATCTAGTGAAGAAAATCTACTGTAGGATTAAGGAAAAGGAAAAGCCCATGTTATTCACAATTTGCTTCTTTTATCTATTTCCTTTCTAAAAAGTAGTCCAGACCAGCATGTGCTGAACTAATCAAACAATATGAAAAATTTGTGTACAGTATATACTGTACTGGCATGTTTTCACTTTTGGTTTGAGGTCTTTGTTGTTTGTTTTTTGTTTTGTTTTGTTGGAGATAGGGCTCACTGTGTAACCCTGGCTGGCCATGTGGCCATAGAGATCTACCTGCCCCTGCCTCATGAGTGCTGGGATTAATGACATGAGTCACCACCTCTCACTTTGCTGGCACTTGTTTATGCACAAAAACATTCCCACAGTTTTTCAGTAAAAGAATGGAATGTGGCTGGAGAGAGACTGTCTTCCTGCCTGAAGTCCATCTTCAGCACCCACACTGGGCAGCTCAGAACTACCTGTGACTGCAGCCCTAGGGGACTCAAACTTTCTTCTGTCCTCTGAGGTCACTGCACACTCACATGCACAAACTTTCCCATAGACACATATACATTCATCATTTTTTTAATCTTAAAGAATATAAGGTTAAGTATGGTAGTATATACCTTTAATCCCAGCACTAATGAGGTAGGGGAAGATGCATCTTTGTACATTTGAGGCTAACCTGGACTACATATTGAGTTCCAGATTAGCCAGGGCTTCACAGTGAGAGGCAAAGGAGGAGGAAAAAGAGATGTGTGGTCTTCTAACCATTTCATAGTTCCAAAACCTAGAAATAAAAACTATTTTAAAAATAATCATGCTGGTTAGTAAAGAGGTGATTAGTAAAACACCACCTGTGACTCATACCCCTGGGCAGATGTCCCCGGTATGACCTGTGCTTTGTATTTAATGTCACTGTTTTCTCAGTCCCTATAAGATAAAGAAAGCTATCTCTAGAAGAGACTGAAGCATGGTAGCATAAGAAGCCTTGTTGTTGTTGTTGTCTTAATATTTTATGTATGTGAGTACACTGCTGCTGTCTTCAGACACACCAGAAGAGGGCATCTGATGCCATTACAGATGGTTGTGAGCCACCACGTGGTTGCTGGGAATTGAACTCAGGACCTCTGAAAGAGCATTCAGTGCTCCTAACCACTGAGCCATCTCTCCAGCCCAAAAAGCCTTGTTTAAGAAATAATCCACTCTCTTCACTGCTAAAGAACTTGGGCATTCTTTGGCATTCTTGGGCATTTTTTGAAACAAGTTCTTGTTTCATAGAACACTTCATTGTGAAGATAGTTACCCATAGTGAGTTAGATGATAAAACCTATAGTATTTGACCTCTCTGTTCTTGTACCTCAGAAATCAAATTACTTCATTTTGGAAAACACACATACACATAGTGTGTGTGTGTGTGTTTTAGTTGTACACAGTTAATTATGGAAACCTAGAATGAAGTTTCTTGGATTTTAAATATTAAATTTATACTATTTGGTTTTTTTTTTTTTCTTAGTTTCTGCCACTGCCTTTTACAAAGCACAGCCTGTAATTCAATTCATGTGTGAAGTTCTTGACATTCACAACATTGATGAACAACCCAGGTCCCTGACTGATTCTCATCGGGTAAAATTCACTAAGGAGATAAAAGGTGAGTTAATCAGCATCTAGAAGACTGTACTTTCAGATGTCTACAGTTTGTGACTAATTAGTATTTACTATTAGTTATTATTACTAATTAGTTACTAATTAGTATTTACCACAGTTTCACTATAAAATGCATGGATAAGAAAATCTTCTGTTGAGGTGTTTTTATAATTAGAATCATATTGTGTAACCGATATAATATAGGTTAATTATAAAATGTTATATCATATCTATTATTGTAGCTTCTTAGGTAGTAGTTGGGTGAGGAATATGCTAAGTAATCCAGCTATTTTTTTATGAATACTGTCCCATACTAGTTAGAGAGAGGAACGTGTCTCATGGGAAATGTTTCTCTAATACAATCTTTTTAAAGTAAGAATCTTATCTTAAAAATATTGCTACTTTAGAATTTGACTCAGTCTTTGAACATATTCTAATTAATGTTATTTTTCTAAAATTACAGTTTTTTGAAGTCTTATTTCTTTGGAATTTTAGAAATTGGAGTTCACCAGTTTCATGTGTTATTCCAGATTGCTCTTAGCTATTTAATGTACATTATAAAGGTGCCTGTCTTACTTAGCCACAGTTATTACAGTGGTGTTACATCATATGTTCATTAAATTAAAAAGGTATTCTCTATGGCCCCTCAAATTAAAATTAATTTAATATTGTTCTATTTATTCTGTGCATATTTGCTCCTTCTGTACATTTTAAAGTACATTTACAGCTTTGTGTTAAAACTCATTTAGCTGTGCTTTATTAGCAATTTCAGGCATTTTTAAAAAGTAATTTGATTGTCTATACTTCTTTCCTTATTTATGACTTTAGTATCTAACCCTCACGTAAGATGTAACTTCACTGTATTTAGTGTAGTATATAGACATGAAGGAAAACCAGATATTATCTAGTAAGACGTAACAAACTTTGTTAATATTAAATGTTACATCTTAAATAGACAGAAATAATTATGTTGTTATTTAAGATTTTACCTATTTGTTGCAGATAATTTTCAGCTTGTGGTTTGAATGAAGCATTCAAGTTTGTTCACTGAACATCTTTCAGTCCCCCAAACCAATTAGAGTAGGTGACTACATCCTGCTTGTTCCAGTTATCATTCATTCTGTGCCATTCAGTAACAACAAAAAAAAGATAGTCGTTGTAATAAAACATGAAAAGGCAAGCCCTTCCTGTTTTGTCAGTAAGCATCCATCTATCTCAAGTTAAGTGCCAAAATAAGAAACTGTTAAAGATAACTGTTTGCAACCATATCATTGTCCTTTCCTAATGTGTTCTAACTGCAGTTAGCATCGTCAGGTTAGCGCATTACCTACCATTATGTCTGTGATCATCTCAATGCCATGGTTTCTAGCCGAGTTGCTGCTTAGTTACCACCTCTGATATCATGCAGTCACATACATTCCTCTGCGGTAACTATGCAATCAACTCATATCACCACTCTGTCACAGAAAATACAAGATGTACAGAACAAGGATTCAGCTGCTGCCCGGAGAGCATGGACTCGGTCTTAACATCAACTGCTCAGGGGCCAAAGAAATGACTGAACAGTTGGCTAGAGAGCATTATAAAGTTGATGTGATAGTGAAGGTAAAGCCAAGTTCACAGGCTAAATATTGCTTAAAGCCAAACTTTTTGGTTGGATGGAGGGTTTGGGGAGGGGCCTGGGCAGAGAATTACCTATTCCACTCTTTATCATTTTGACTTTTTGCTATCCCCTGGATTTGATCTACTTGTTAGCTATGATCTATAATCTTACATTTGTGGTAGAAAGTCTGGGTTGTATCTAATTAATAAACCAGTATTTTTTTCCTCCATTCAAAGTCAAGAAGACTTTTTTAAATGAGGACTTTTTAAAGTACACCATGTATCCTACCACAGGAACTCAAAAAAACAGAGTTTTCTGTTCAGTGATGTTTGGGTTTAAGTTTTAACTTATGTAAGGAATTTGATGATAGCTGTTAAATACTGCTATAAATTATGCCCTAATGAATATAAATTTTAGTATATTGATTGTAATCTAGTTAAACTTACCTCCAGCTAGTTAGTAATAACTTTGGAGTGGCTTTTTTTTAAACAGCCAATAAAAGTACCATCAGCCATGGTACTTTCACAGCAGAAATACTGGGGAAAAGTATGATAACTTTATGTATAAAAAAGCACTAATTTACTTTTAGTTAATATTTGTTTTATAAGCATGTAGAACTTTATATTTTTTAAATCTATACTTTTTTTTAAATTATGAGGAAGATGAAAATAAATAGTTAAGTGTTTCAAGCAACAGAAACTTATTTCGTTTTTCCCCTAGACATAATATTTTTATGTTCCTTACTTCATAGTATCCTGTTTTCCTCTTATAAGGCCTTCTATTTTGTATTTTCTGGCCTTCTTTATAACATAATGTCATAATAAATATTTGAAATTTAATTTTAGAAATATATTTATAGTAAAAATTACTTCTCAATAGTTTAAGTTTGCCAGGCACTGGTGGTGCATGCCTTTAATCCCAGTGCTTGGGAGGCAGAGGCAGGCAGATTTCTGAGTTTGAGGCCAGCCAGGGCTACACAGAGAAACCCTGTCTCAAAAAAAAAATCAGAAAAAAGATAGTTTAAGTTTAAGAATACTTTTTAAGAAAAATCAATTACTATCTTAATTTGTGCTGATATGTCAAAAGGAAATATCATTTACTATGAATGAACTTTGTGATTGGTACTATAGTTAATAATTAGGTAAGAAAATAAATTATACTGTGGTAGAGTTTCTTTTGACATTTTGTACTGGGTAATTCTTTGCTGAGTTGGTAGGTCCAATTCTGTACATTCTAGAATATTTGGTAGTATCCAACCTCTACTCACTAGCTGCCGGTGATATCACCCAGTTGTAACAGTCACAGAAGTCTCCTTGGGGGCTGGAAGTGGCATGCACTCACGCACATGCATATGCGCATGTAATGTTCCAGAGTAAGGGGCAGGTAAAATCACATCCAGATGAGAATTACTGCACTATAGGAATTATAAATATAAAAGTAAAATTACTTAAAGTATAGTAACCATTATTCTATCCAGAAACTAAAACTTCATTTATACCCTTCTAGACTCACTCTTTGGAGCCTTGGCCAAACTTTAGAAATGAGTCTGTTTTTCTGTGAAGAATAGCTATTATATGTCCATTTCTTAACTCCTGGGTTACTACTTTGGCCAATATGTCAACCAGGAACTTGTGAATCTATTTAATTTAATTTAATTAAAACTAAATTTTTAGTTTATCAGGCACATTAGCTGCATTTCCTGTACTCAGTAACATGTTATTAATGATGGCCACATTAGCACAAACATAAAACATCATCTCAGGAAATTCTGTCTCTCATCAGTACTTAAGGAAATTCCTGCTGAGCATAGAAGCACATGCCTTTAATCCCAGCACTAGAAAGGCAGATTCGGCGAGATCTCTGTGAGTTCAAGGGCAGCCTGGTCTATATAACAAGTTCCAGTCAGGACTACATAGAGAGCGCCTTTCATCATCCTCTACCTTCAAGAAAAAACAAACCAAGAACCTTCCTGGTTTCTTGATATGCCAGTCATGAAGGCACCCCAGAAAGCTAAGGAAGGAAAATAAATTCAAGAATACTTTGAGCAACTCAGCAAGACCCTGTCTTGAATCAGAGTGAAAAGGATGGGGTTAGAGCTCAGGGGTAGGACACATGCCTGTGTGTGCATGACCCTGAGTACCTCCAAAACAGGGGTTTTCTTCAGCTGCGGAGTCAAAGCCCATTTCTTTACTTTCTAGAGTAGCTTGGAATCCTTGAATCACTAAAGTTCATAAATGCACTATAGTGATCTAGAAATACTTAAAATGACTTGCTACATTATATACACATACATATGTATTATGTATGTATTTTTCTGAGCACTTATTGCTTTCATCAAATTATCAAAGGGGTCAATGACTCCATAAGAAAGTAGAAATTGCTTATTTTAAGAATTATTTGAAAAAAAAAAAAGAATTATTTGAAGGAGCCAGAGAGTGGTGGCCCACACCTTAAATCCCAGCACTCAGAAGGCAAAGACAGATGGGTCTTTGTGAGTTCAAGGCCAACCTGATCAAGTTCCAGTACAGCCAGAGAGAGAGAGAGAGAGAGAAAGAGAGAGAGAGAGAGAGAGAGAGAGAGAGAGAGAGAGAGAGAGAGAGAGCGCACACTAGAGAGACCTCGTCTCAAAAAAAAAAAAAAGTTATTTGGAAGGTTGACAAGATGGCACAATGGGCAAATTCACTTGCTCCCAAGCTTGGCAACCTGAGTTTGCTCCCCAGAGCCCACATGGTGGAAGAAAAGAACCAGTTTCTTACATTGTCTTTCGACCTCTACATTCATGTGTGCATGAGCACACACACAAAATAGTTTTTTAAACTAAGAACTATTTATTTTCCATTCTAGTAGTCACTATTTTTGAGAAAAAATTAATAAGAAAAATACTTGCCGGGCGGTGGTGGCGTACTCCTTTAGTCCCAGCACTTGGGAGGCAGAGGCAGAGGCAGATGGATTTCTAAGTTCGAGGCCAGCCTGGTCTACAGAGTGAGTTCCAGGACAGCCAGGGCTACACAGAGAAACCCTGTCTCGAAAAACCAAAAAGAAAAAAAGAAAAATACTTAATAAAATTGTCACTCTGGTTCTGACAAGAGGACCAGATTTTTTTCTGCCTGCTTCACAAATCTTAGAAGGACTTCCTTCTTCAACTTTCTGAAGCCCTGATATTCAGTCACTATTCAAATACTTATGCTCTCATTCCCAAGTTTACAAATTCCTGAGTTGATTATAAACATATTTTTTTTCTAGTGGAGAACTTTGTCCCTTGATCTTTAGACTTACAGCAAATAACAGGATTTTCTTTCTTAACAAATAGAGCTTGATAGTGTAAAAAAAATATTTGGTATTAGGTCTGTCAAAATTATGTTTATTAGCAATGTCATGTAAAAGTTTCTGATATCACATTGCTTGTGTCACAGACTTTGTGCCTGCTCAGAATAGAGGTTTTGTGGTAGTGAACAGACTGGTTAAGTATTTTTCTTGGAATTTCTGTAACCTTCATTTTTCTTGTTGGGAACAGGTCTGAAGGTTGAAGTGACTCATTGTGGAACAATGAGACGGAAATACCGTGTTTGTAATGTAACGAGAAGGGCTGCCAACCACCAAACGTAAGGAAAGCTGCTGCTCACCACAGCAGTGACATGAGGCATGGCACTCTGAGTAAGGGCGGGGGAGTTGGCCAGCTCATAACAGGATAAGAGTTGTTCATGTCAGCTCTTCTTTTTTCCAGTTTTCCTTTACAGCTAGAAAATGGCCAAACTGTGGAGAGAACTGTAGCTCAGTATTTCAGAGAAAAGTATACACTTCAGCTGAAGTACCCACATCTCCCCTGTCTGCAAGTGGGGCAGGAGCAGAAGCATACGTACCTGCCACTAGAAGTAATGTCTCTACACTGCTTATGATTGGCTTCTGTTCATCTGTCTATATGTGTGTGCGCGTGCATGCAAGAATGCCATGCATGCATGTTTGTGTAGGCCAAAAGATGACATCAAGAGTCTTTTGATATTGCTATCCACCTTTTTTTGAGACAGTCTCTCATTGAACCAGAACATCAGCTGAACCTATTTCTCTGCCTTCCTTTCCCCTCCCTCTTCCCTAGCACTGGAGTTCCAGGCATATACCACTGTGCCTAGTTTTGTACAATGCTAGGGATCTGAGCTCCATCCTTATGCAGCAAGCTCTTTGCCCTCAGGGCCATCTCCCTGGCCTTATTATTTTATAGGGGCTTTTATGGCCTATGATTTTTCTGAGTCTCACATGTATTTGGGAATTTGAACAATTTTTAAATTCTACTTTTTTTCTAAAATTTCATTAAATAAAATAGTATGTGTCTTGGTCAGAGTTCCATAGAGCAACTTGGGGAGCCAAGGGTTCATTTGCCTTACACTTCCACATCACTGTTCATCATCAGAGGAAGTCAGAGGAACTCAATCAGGACAGGAACCTGGAGGCAGGAGCTGATGCAGAGGCCATGGAGGGGTGCTGCTTTCTGGCTTGCTTCTCATGGTTTGCTCAGCCTGCTTTCTTAGAGAACCTAGGACCGCCAGCATAGGAATGGCACCACTCACAATGTGCTGGCCCTTCTCCATCAATCACTCATTAAGAAAGTGCCCTACAGCAAGATCTTATGGAAGTATTTTCTTTATTGAGTTCCCTCAGCTGAGATGGCAGTAGCTTATGTCAAACTGACATAAAACTAGCCAACATGGTAGAAAAAAGTTCACCCATAATTCTACCATTGGTTAGCATTTTTGCTATGTTTCTTTTGGTCTTTATTCTGTGTACCTTTTACCTATCTATAATTATGTGATTGTGTGTAATTTGTTCTCTACTTTTTTACTTTAACATACAGTAAAAAGAAATGATTTAAAAATTTAAAAATGTTAAAAATTATACTTAACATGTGATTGGCATTAAGCAAGTGAATTCTAACAAAAATATATACATTGTATAAATTATTCTATTTCTAGGTCTGTAATATTGTGGCTGGGCAAAGGTGTATCAAGAAACTAACAGACAATCAGACTTCTACTATGATTAAGGCAACAGCAAGATCTGCACCAGATAGACAAGAGGAAATTAGCAGATTGGTTAGTACAGAACTCTAAGATGGGATTTAAAGTGTATTAGGGTGAGCCACTCAAGGGAGCAGGGTATGGGGGGCAGGATTGTGAGAGGGAGGACCTGGGAGGGGGGCACCTTGGTAAGATAATAGTGCGGAAGAACCATGTATTAGTTCTTTGACTCTATGCATGGATATGTTATATAAAATTTATAATCTATAACTGATGCTGGACTTTTAAAATCTGTTCTTACTATTTCTCTTTAAATAAATGTATATGATATAATAACCTGAAAATACTGAAATAAAATTATATAAGTTATAAAGCAGGTAGTTAGAAAAAGGTTGTTTTTCGTATTTACTGTCAAACTTTACATGAAACAAATTTTAGTGTTATGTTCCTAAATTCTTTAGAATCAGAGGGTTTTTTGTTTTAGTTTTGACTAACTAAGCAGTGACTGTCCAGTCTGAGGTTCTTTTTTGTTTGTTTGTTTTTCATTTTTCAAGACAGGGTTTCTCTGTATAGCCCTGGCTATCCTGGAACTCACTCTGTAGACCAGGCTGGCCTCAAATTCAGAGAGCCACCTGCCTTACTTTCCAAGTGCTGGGGTTAAGGCGTGCACTATCATCTCAATCAGAGGTTCTTATCCCACTTTAAATAGGTATTTCTCACTCCTGAAATTGCTTAATTATTTAAAATCATCATTTTCATGGGTCAGAAATAGTTGAAGTATATTTATTCAACCTAATGTCTACATTGAGTTCTGAGTGAGTTATCAAGGTGTTCCTAGACGCCTCCAGCCTGGGACTCACAGTCTGCAGGATAATCTCTCTGTCTTATACTCAGGGCACCGTTGATTATACTTATTACAAAACATATAGTTGGCATAGAGGAAGAAAAGTGGAGGTTCTAGCAAATACAGTGAGAGGTTGAGGGGAAGTCTGAGAATAATGACAAATCTTTTCTGTTGTTAGGTAAGAAGTGCAAATTATGAAACAGATCCATTCGTTCAGGAGTTTCAGTTTAAAGTGCGGGATGAAATGGCCCATGTGACCGGACGCGTACTTCCAGCACCTATGCTCCAGTATGGAGGACGGGTAAAGCCTATCAGTAATTCCTAATCATACACATATAATATGCCGAGTATGGGGCTGGAGAGATGGCTCAGCGGTTAAGAGCACTGGCTGCTCTTCCAGAAGTCCTGAGTTCAATTCCCAGCACCCACATGGTGGCTCATGACCAAAGAGATCGGATGTGCTCTTCTGGCATGCAGGTGTACATGCATTAAAGCACTCATACATAAAATAAATAAATAATTTGCTAAGTATGGAGAGAATGGTTCTCTAAGTCTTGAACTTATTATTTTATCATTCCAACAATATATCAGGTGTTTTGTTTGTTTCAAGGTAAATTTCTTTAGTTGAGTTTGGCACAATTTTTTTTTACATTTACATACATATCTATTCTGGGGGTGCACTTGTGGAAGTCAAAGGGCGACTTGAGGGAGTTGGGTTCTCTTCTTCCACTGTATGAGTTCTTGGGTATGGTGAGGTGTCCAACTCAGGTCAGCGTGCAGCGGGACAAGAGCTACTTGTAAAGATCTGCCGAACCATCTTGCTGGCCTCTTACTGGACTCCACATAGAGTACTAAGAATTGATCAGTTCAGAACTTGAAGTGCTTACTTGAGCTCACCTGAAATGCATATTTTGGGAAAGTTTTGGGGTTTTTGCCATGTCATTTCTTTTCCAGAACCGGACAGTAGCAACCCCCAGCCATGGAGTGTGGGACATGCGAGGAAAACAGTTCCACACAGGAGTCGAAATCAAAATGTGGGCTATCGCTTGCTTTGCCACACAGAGGCAGTGCAGAGAAGAAATACTGAAGTAAGGTGTTTCATTGATTTGGTATGGGGACCTTTTGTGTTTGAAATTTCTTTTTTAAATTATTTTCTTATGTTACTAAGGGTGAACCCAGGACCTTGTACATCCAATAGGTTGCATCCCTGAACTATATACCCCAGTCCTGTATTTCAGTTTTAAATGATTCATCTCATGTTCTAGCAAATGTTGCTTCTATATGGAATATATTTAACTAGTGAACCTTTAAAACTATTTCTTCCATCTAGCTGGGATCACCTATCATTCCAGTTACATGGGAGGCTGAGGCAGGAGAATCATAAATTAACGAGACCCAGTCTCAACAATGTATGTGTGTCCATGTGTGCCCACACATTTGCAGATGTGTGTGGATGTGCATGTTTCTGCGTGTACAGTCCAGAAGTTAGCCAAAGAAGATGTCAGTTATCAGGCATTATCCACCAGGGTCTCTCATTGGCTTAGAACCCATTGAATTATTTAAGTGAAAAGACAAAGGTTGTCAGTTTTTAATAAGGAAAGAAAAAATTGTGTGCTGAAGTTTCAATGATGAACATTAAGGATGAGTATTTTATTCTGAAGTTATAAAGGTGAGTGTTGTGACGCACACCTTTAATCCTAGCACTCAGGAGGCAGAAACCAGGGGATCGCTGAGTCCAAGGCCAGTCTGGTCTACAGAGTGAGATCTAGGACAACCAGGGCTACACAGAGAAACTCTGCCTGAAAAAAAAAAAAAAATAGGAGGAAGAAAGAAAGAAAGGGAAAAAGAGAGAAAGAAGTTTGTATAAATTTTCTTGTTATACCTGGGACTTCAAAAATTATAGCCATTGTTTAGAGATCAAAATTATAGGGTCTAGTATCATCCACACCTTTAAACATCCAATGGGAGTCTTGTATGTAAAAATATATGTATACATGTATGTCTATGTTTGTGTGCATATAGGTTGAGGCCAGAGTTGATTTTAGGGATTTTCCTCCATCACCCTCCACCTTATTTTTTGAGACAGGGCATCTTACTGAATCTGGAATTCATTAATTCAGTTAGATTGGCTGGCCAGCAAACCCCAGGGATCCAGTCTCTACCTCCTCAGTACCACAGAATAGATATACATAGCAGATCTTTTACCAACTAAGCCATCTCCCCAGCCCCACTGGGGAGTCTCTGAACAAATCCACAAAGGACAAAGGGAGGCTACTAGAGGTTACTGGTACCGTCTGCTGCCTTTAACTTTAGTAATCTGGTCACCTTTTTATATCAAGCAAACAGATCTTTGCTTCATCTACTATTTCTTTCTCCTCCTCTTCCTCTTCTCCCTCTTCTTCCTCCTCTTCTTTCCTCTTTCTCTTCTTTCTTTTTCCTTAATGATTTCTTTTTTTTTTTTTTTTTTTTTTTTTTTTTGAGACAGGGTTTCTCTGTGTAGCCCTGGCTGTCCTGGAACTCAGTCTGTAAACTAGGTTGTCCTTAAACTCAGAGACCCACCTGCCTTTGCCTCCCGAGTGCTGAGATTTAAGGTGTGCTCCATCACCACCCAGCTTCCATTTCTTTCTTAAACTTTTCATGGGGTTGGGGATTTAGCTCAGTGGTAGAGCACTTGCCTAGCAAGCACAAGGCCCTGGTTCAGGTCCTCAGCTCTGGGGCAAAAAAA
>NW_022196900.1:82683047-82713943 GCF_008632895.1 Mastomys coucha | reverse complement strand
AAAACCAAAAACCAAAAAAAAAAAAACAAGCAAACTTTTCATTGCTGTTTGGTAGGCCTGAAGCTAGAGATGTAGCTCAGTGTAGAGTACTTGCTGAACATGCACACCAACCACAAAAGATAAAATATTTGGTACATTTTGATGTCTAGACAAAGCTTTTCTCTTTTCTGGTTTCACTTTCAGAGGTTTCACAGACCAGCTGCGAAAGATTTCCAAGGATGCAGGGATGCCCATCCAAGGCCAACCATGCTTCTGCAAATACGCACAGGGAGCAGACAGCGTGGAGCCCATGTTCCGGCATCTCAAGAATACGTATTCTGGACTACAGCTCATTATCGTCATCCTGCCAGGAAAGACACCTGTGTATGGTAAGGATATTTTAAAAATGCATTTTTCATGAGTGAGAGTTTAGCTCACTGCTAGAGCACTGGCCTAAGATGTGCACAGACCTGGATTTGATCTCCAGCACTGCAACAACAGAAATACTGCAGTTTTTTCCTTCTCCTGCTTAAAATTGTTTTTAGAATTAGATAACCTAAAATTTTCAAATACTAAAATATATTTATTTAGTATTTTAAATCACATGTTAGCTGGGCAGTGGTGATACATGCCTTTAATCCCAACACTTGGGATGCAGAGGCAGGAGGATCTCTTGAGCTCCAGGCTAGCCTGGTCTACAGAATGAGTTCCAAGACAGTCAGTACTACACAAAGAAACCATGTCAAAACAAACAAACAAAAAACAGAAAAACAACAACCACCAAAAAGCCTCACATAGTATTACTTTAAGGCAAAGCCCATAAGCTAAATAGTAAAAAGGAGACTCAGAAATGGCTTTTAGTACCTAAAAGAGACATCCCAAGCAGTGCTTCAGAGAAGAATCATATAATAAGATGGCATGAGAATAACTTGCGTAGCAGGACAAGGTAGTGAGTTCCAGCACAGATCGTGGCGATGTACCGTTGCTCAGTGTTCAGGTACTGCAGGTTATATGTATGTGTGATGTGGCTCAGTGACATAACTATACACAGCTTTACCTGCTTCACCTGTGGAGCTGGGATACTTTAATACCTAGCCCTATATGATTGTATACAAAGTAAAGTTTTATGAGATTAATAAAAGAAATCTAATACCTTGAGTCATTTAAAAATATTTAGGAAAATAATAACTTGCAAAACACTGAATGTAGTAAAATAATTTCATATTAGAAATAACAGAAGTGAGGGTAGGGAGATAGTTCAGGTAGTGTAAAGTGCTTGCTTGATTTTGATCCCCAAGAACCCATATAAAAAGTCAGGCTCTGCAGCATGCCCCTATAGTACCTGCCCTGGAGACACAAAGAGACATTTCTGGACTTGCTGGCCAGCCAGTCCAGTGGTGAGCTCTACATTCAGTGAGATACTCTGTCTCATAAAACGAAGTGGAGAGTGATTGGAGAAGACACCTTACATCCACTTCAGGCATCCACACTCAAATGCACATATGCACACACATATGTATACACACATGCATATATACATGACCACCTCTACACACTGAGGAGGGGGCAGTGGAGGGGGGGCGTTGAACGAATGACTTGGTGGTTAGGAGCACTCAGAGGACCCAGTTTCAATTCTCAGCACCCACATGGCAGCTAACAGCTCTCTGTAACTCCAGTTTCAGGGGATCTAAATGCCCTCTTCTAGTCTCCATGAGCATCAAGCATGCATGTAGTGCAAACACATCCATGCCACTTAAATAACTCACCAATCTAAAATAAAAATATTTTTTTTAAAAAAAGAAAAAGAAGCAAAAGAAGGGTTAGCACAATAGGCAAAGAAATAACAAAGAAAAAATGTTACATTTGACCACACAAAAATTTATATATCACTAATATAGTAAATTTAAAATCAACAGAACACAGCAAACAGAAACAGTAAATACTAGCTTATCCTTAGGGGAAAAAATGAACATATTGGTTCAACAAAGGAAACGTTTTCTAGTCTTTTATTTTGTTTTAATAAATTAACTTATGAACTCTTTTAAAAGACAGGGTTTCTAGCCCAGGCTGGCCTTAAACTTCCTGTGTTGCTGGAGATGACCTGGAGCTTCTGACCATGCTTAGAGGTTTATGTGATGCTGGGGACCTAAGCCAGGGCTTCATACATGTTTGGCAAGCAGTTTAGTAGCTAAGCTATATCACTAACCCCTAAACATGTATTCTTAGTCTACAATTCAGTATTTCAAATTCAAACTACCTATTCAAAGAAATTAATTTATCTTCTGGATATAGCTCAGTGGTGAAGCACTTGCCTAGTGTGTGTGACCCTAGGTTCAGTCCCTAGCACTGGGAGAAAAAAAAAGAAGCTATGCAGTATTGCTAATCATTAAAGAAATTTTAACTAGAATAAGTGTCTTAGTTAAAGTTTTACTCCTATGAACAGACACCATGACCAATGCAAGTCTTTAAAAGGAAAACATTTAATTGGGGCTGGCTTACAGGTTCAGAGGTTCAGTCCATTATCATCAAGGCAGGAGCATGGCAGCGTTCCGGTGGCATGGTGCAGTCAGAGCTGAGAGTTCTAAATTGTCATGTGAAGGCTGCTAGCAGAATATTCTCTTCCAGGCAGCTAGGATGAGGGTCTTAAAAGCCCACATCCACAGTAATATTGCTACTCCAGCAAGGCCCTGCCTAATTCAACAGGGCCACACCTTCTAATAATGCCACTCCCTGGTCTGAGCTATACAAACTATCAAAGTAAGTTAATTTTTACTCAATAATAATACCTATTCTTGACAAAAATTTGAATGAGTATGTACTCTTACATACTGTTGGTGGGAAGCAAATTATTTTCATAGCCCCCAAACTCTTTGTTTGTTTGTTTTGCCTACTTTACCTTCATTTGCTTCTAATAAAAACAAGATAGGCAGCTTCTGATGAATGACACTAAAGGTTGATCTGTGGCCTTCTCACATACCTGCACACACATGAACATGTAAACACCTACACATGCACAAATTAAATAAATATACTTGCTTAGAATAGCTTTAGATTTACAGAACAAATTGAGCAGATAGTTTAGGGAGTTCCCCTATATCATCTGCCCTTTACACAGACTAACCTTTCTCCTTAATGTGTTCTATTTACTGAATCAAAAGCATTCATATTGTAAACATTATTAATTATTAACACATTGCCCACAGTTTACATTAAAGTCCACTGTTCATGTTGAACAGTGTAGATCTGGCAAATATGTATTCACTATTACAGCACTATACAGAATAGTTTCACTGTTCTTCATCATCCCCTTCCTCCCTCAGTCCTTGAAGACACTGATTTTTTTACTATTGCTATAGTTTTGCTTTTTCTACATTATCACAAAGTGGAACCATTTTATATGTAGCCTTTCTTTCTTGTTTGTTTTGATTTGTTTTTCAAGACAAGATGTAGCTGTCCAGAAAGAAAAGATGGGGCCTGGAAGTGGGGAATCGGATGGCGAGAGAAAATGATGAGACCAAGTCAAAGTTTTCTGATGGAGGTTCAAAGTGTATTTCAGAGTCTGAGAATATGTAGGGAGGGGAGCCATCCCCCACTCTGTCCGGATCTTGTGGCCTCATTAGCATCTTGTTGTTTTGTCCCAAAGGTTGGTAAAGCAGCTTTGCAGGGAGTGACTCCTATATCCGGAGACTTGGCCGAACAATAGACCTCACCGAAGACCACCCTAGATGGGCTAGCTGCTTGTAGCAAGGACAAGGTCTGGTTCTGCCCGTTTGAGGCCTGGGGAGGTCACAACAAGGTTTTCTCTTTACAACCTGGGCTGTCCTAGAAGTCGCTCTGTAGACCAAGCTGGCCTCAAACTCAGAGGTCCTCTTGTCTCTGCCTCTTGTGTGCTGGGATTAAAGGTGTGGTCCACCTCACACAGCCCAGCTATGTTGTTGAGGTATACTGCTATCTGCCTGCTATGTAGTCTTTCTAATAGGCTTCTTTCACTTAGTAATGTACATTCAAGGTCCCTCCACATTTTCTCTTAAGAACTGGTAGGTCACTTATTTCTTGAATTAATATTTCCTGATATGATTATACTACTGCTTATTTGCACATTGAAAGATGCCTTGCTGAGGCTAGTGAGATGGCTCAGTGGGTAAGAGCACTGACTGCTCTTCCAAAGGTCCTGAGTTCGGATCCCAGCAACCACATGGTGGCTTACCACCACCTGTAATGAGATCTGACGCTCTCTTCTGGTGCATCTGAAGACAACTACAGTGAATTACTTGGGAGCAAGCATGGCCAGCAGAGGTCCTGAGTTCAGTTCTCAGCAGCCACGCACATGATGGCTCACGGCCATCTGTGCAGCTACAGTGTACTCATACACATAAAATAAATAAAATAAATCTAAAAAAAATGTTTAAAAAGGGGCTGGCGAGATGGCTCGGTGGGTAAGAGCACTGACTGCTCTTCTGAAGGTCCTGAGTTCAAATCCCAGCAACCACATGGTGGCTCACAACCATCCGTAATGAGATCTGACGCCCTCTTCTGGTGTGTCTGAAGACAGCTACAGTGTACTTAATTATAATAATAAATAAATCTTTAAAAAAAAAAATTCCCTATGCCTTGGTGGTGTTGCCTGCCTTTAATCCCAGCACTTGGGAGGTAGAGGCAGGCAGATCTTAGTGAGTCTGATTCCAGCCTGGTCTACAGAGTGAGAGACTGCACTCCCCATCTCTACAGTACGCTCCTCTTAACCAAGCCCCTCATTCAAAAAAAAAAAAAAGTTTAAAAAAAAGAAAAAAGAAAGAAAGATGCCTTGCTGACAGGCAGTGGTGGCGCAGGCCTTTAATCCCAGCATTCAGGAGGCAGAGGCAGGCGGATTTCTGAGTTCTAAGTTTGAGGCCAGCCTGGTCTACAGAGTGAGTTCCAGGACAGCCAGGGCTACACAGAGAAACCCTGTCTTGAAACAAACAAACAAACAAACAAACAAAAACAAAAAGAAAGATGCCTTGCTTGTTTCTAGACCAATAGGAAAGAATGTAAAAACAAGAATAGAAATGTCCCTAGTAGAGGTCTGATGATGTCATTATATGTATCTAGAGCCTCTGAGCAGAATGTTTAAGTAATTCCTGTGTCTGTAACCAAAAGGAGAAGTGATGAAAGCTGGTGCAGAAGTCAGCAGAAGCCCTAGGCTCTGCTATAGCATCGGCCCCACCCCCGCCCCGCCCAGTCTGAGAAGCTCTTATAGTGTTGCTTTCATTGCAATCTCCTTTATTTTCAGGTCCCACGGGGATTCCGTTCACTCTCTTCCTTCTACCTGTGTTGCTTGTCATATTCCACTTCTCATGCTTCACCAAGAGGAAATGCAAACTATTCACTTGAATTTTAACAAAAGCTTTATCTCAGCCTGGCGGTAGTGGCCGCAGGCCTTTAATCCCAGCACTTGGGAGGCAGAGGCGGGTGGATTTCTGAGTTCGAAGCCAGCCTGGTCTACAGAATGAGTTCCAGGACAGCCAGGCTACACAGAGAAACCCTGTCTTGAAAAACCAAAAAAAAAAAAAAGAAAAAAAAAGCTTTATCTCACCTCCCTGACAAAAATCAATTTTTTCTTAGTATCTTATATAGACCCTTATTACTCTCTTTAATATTGCTTTCACATGTGTATTGTTCAGTTGAGCCTTTTATCAAGTAGACAGTAAACAGAGGCAGGAGCAGGATCTGTTGACTCAAAAATACCATGCTTTTTATAATACCTGATACTAGTATTAGGTTCTAGATGTTCATTGACATTTTTGTTAAGGTATAGTGAGATGGCTCAATGGGTAAAGGCATTGCCACCAAGCCTAATGGCCAAGTTTGATCCCAGAAACACAAATGGTGGAAGTAAAACCTGATTCCTGCAAGTTGTCCTCTGACTGCCACACGTCCACATGGCATTTATACACGCACACACACACACATGCATGCATATATACCCCAAACTAATACATATAATGCTTTTTGAATTTTTTGTTTGTCACTGTCTGTAAAGATTTTATATGTATACACACACATACATACACGCCCCACAATCTCCTTTCGAATCCTGTATTTTACTTATAGACATGAACCCTAAAGATAAAATTAAATAAAACGATAAAGGTTAATTCATGGCATTGTTTGAAATAACCAAGACCTGCAGTGGGCATGGTGGTTTAATACCATGGCTTTAATACCAGCACTCAGGAGGCAGAGTCAGCTGGATCTCTAAATTTGAGGCCAGCGTGACCTACAAAGTAAGTTCCAGGACACCCAGAACTACCCAGAGAAATCTTGTCTAAATCAATAACAAAAACCTGAAGCCACCTGTGGTCATTTGAGTAAGTGGCCCCCATACACTCATGTATTTGAATGTTCAGTCATCAAGGAGTGGCACTACTTGAGAAGGATTAGAAATGTGGCCTTGGGCTGAAGAGATGGCTCAGTGGTTAAGAGCACTGATTGCTCTTCCAAAGGTCCTGAGTTCAATTCCCAGCAACCACATGGTGGCTCACAACCATCTGTAACAGTATCTGATGCACTCTTCTAGTGTGTCTGAAGACAGTGATAGTATACTCATATACATAAAAAATAAATAAATCTTAAAAAAGAAATGATATGTGGCCTTATTGTAGTAGTGCGTCTTGTTGGAGGAAGTGTGTCACTAGGGGTGGGCTCTAAGGTTTCAAAAGCTCAGGATAGACCCCGTGCCTTTATTTTTCCTGCTGCTTGTGCATCTAGATATTAAACTCAGTTAATGTCTGCCTGCAGGCCCCCTTGCTCCTCAGTATGATAACAGTGGACTAAACCTCTGAAACTGTAAGCAAGCCCCAATTAAGTGTTTTCTTTTATAAGAGATGCTGTGGTCACAATGTCTTTTCACAGCAATAGAACGCTAAGTAAGACAGAAGTTGGTACCAGGGAGCAGCGTACTGCTGTGTCAGTCCTGACTGTGCTGCTTGTTGATGGAATGAGGACTTTGGGGTTTTGGATTAGGAAAGCAGTTCTAAGTGGAACTTAACAAGCTGTGGTGGTTTAATTTGGTATGTCCTCCATAGACTCATGTATTTGAATACTTGGCCCATAAGGAGTGGCACTATAGAGGTGTGGCCTTGTTGGAGTAGGTGCAGTATTATTAGCTTAAGCTATGCCCAGTGTGGCATACAGTCTCCTTCTGCTGCCTGTGGATCAAAATGTAGAACTCTTGGCTCCTCTAGCACCATGTTGGCCTGTATCCTGCCATGCTTCCCACCATGATGGTAGGGGACTAAACCTCTGAAATTGTAAGCCAGCCTCAATTAATTGTTGGTCTTTATAAGAATTGACTTGGGTGCTGAAGAGATGGCTCAGCGATTAAGAGCACTGACTGCTCTTCCAGAGGTCCTGAGTTCAAATCCCAGCAACCACATGGTGGCTCACAACCATCTGTAATGGGATTGATGCCCTCTTCTGGTGTGTCTGAAGATAGCGACAGTGTACTCATATACATAAAATAAGTAAATAAGTCTTTAAAAAAAAAAAGTTGCCTTCGTGCTGGTGTCTCTTCACAGCAATGAAACCCTGAGACATAGGCCATGCAAGTAGGAACATGGATGACTAGTACTGAGGGTGATTTGAATTGTGGGGGCCCAGCTCAAGAGGTTTCAGAGGAGAGTAAGTGACCTGGAGACCATTCTTGTGGTATTTTGGCAAAGAATGTGGCTGCATTTTGCCCTTTAATCTGCCTGAGGCTAAATGAGAAGTTTTGGATTAATGGCATTAGCAAGAAATTTCAAGACAGCTTAGTATTGACTGTGTCGTGTGGTTATTAATGGCCATTCTTATGTAGATTGGGCAAGGAAAAATACAACGTGTACAGATTGAGGAAAAGGGAGCCACAGAATGTGGAATATTAGAGCCACGTCACAGTGCTCAGAGAGAGAAAAGGTTTAAAGAAAAGCCTAATACTAAATGGAATAAAGGGAATGGTTACCTTAGGGCAAGACCCCACCCACCCAGCTAAATTTCCAACTTGTGAAAAGGAATTAAAGAAAAGCTTAAGCAACAAAGAAAACCACCAAACCAGAAAGCTGATGAAAATGTATTTGAGCCTTCATAGGACCAAGGACCTCTCCTCATTGATGCCTGACAAGTCCATCCTCTGCTACATATGCAGCTGGAGCCATGTGTACTCCTTTGTTGATGGCTTAGTCCCTGGGAGCTCTGGGGGTCTGGTTGGTTGATATTGTTGTTCTTCCTATGGGGTGGCAAACCCCTTCAACTCCTTCAGTCCTTTCTCTAACTCCTCTATTGGGGATCCTGTGTTCAGTCCAATGGTTGGCTGCAAGCATCACCTCTGTATTTGTCAGGCTCTGGCAGGGCCTCTCGGAAGACAGCCATATCAGGCTCCTTTTAGCATGCACTTCTTGGCATCCACAATAGTGTCTGGGTTTGGTAATTGTATATGGGATTGAACCCCCAGGTGGAACAGTCTCTGAGGTGGACGGGTGGGTGGAGGAAACACCCGGGATAGGGGTTTCCAGGAGTGGGAGGAAACCGGGAGAGGGGATAACATTTGAAATATAAATAAAGAAAATATCCAATAAAAAAAAGGAAAAGAAAAAAAAAGGTATTTGAATGAGGGGATCCTGTTTAGCCCCAGCGAGCAGCAGAACTTGGCAGCTTTGGCCACATGGCTCTGGCTTTAGTCAAGAATGCAGGGAAGGTTATGGAGTCTCCTGTGCACAGCTAAGGAGAGCTGCTGAGGCCAGGCGTGTATCATGGGCATCCCTAGAGAGAGGGCTCAGAAATCAAGAGCACTGGCTTCTCTTCCAGAAGACCTGGTTTCAGCTTTCAGCACCCACATGGAACCCACAAGCATTTGTAACAGTAGTTCTATTAAATATGATGCCCTCGCTGGCCTCCTCAAGCAACAGACACACATGTGGTGCACAGACACGCAGACAAAACACTCACACACACACAGTTTTTCTTAATTTAAAAAAAATTTATTTCATTTTAAATAGTGTGTGTGTCTGTGTGAATGTAAGTACAGATGTTCGAGTCCAGAGGTGCACAATTTCCTGGAGCTTGAGTTATAGGCATTATGAGCCACTTGAGGTGAATGGTAGGACCCAAACTCGGATTCTCTGCAAGAATAGTACTAGTTCTTTTTTGGTTGGTTGGTTGGTTGGTTGGTTGGTTGGTTGGTTTTGTTTATTCAAGGCAGGGTTTCTTTGTGTAATAGCTCTGGCTATCCTAGACTCACTTTGAAACCAGGCTAACCTCAAACACACAGAGATCTTCTTACCTCTGCCTTCCAAATGCTGGAATTAAAGGTGAACACCCCCACACCTGGCTGAATAGTACTAGTTTTTCATAACAGTTTCTCTCTGCATCTTTTTTAATATTTTAATTTATTCGTTCATAATTTAATACGTGTATACAATGAATTTCCACTCCTCCTGGGTCCATCCCTTTTTCTGCATCTTAATTGTCTTCAACTTAAAATCCTTTAAAATTAATAGAGGCCTTTTCTTTCTTCCTTCAGTTTTAAAAATATTTTTGGTGGTCTTGCCAGGATAGCTCAGCAAGTAAAGGCCTTTGTCATGCAAGCCTGACTGGAACCTTCCTTTGAGTGCTGGGATTAAAGGTGTGCGCCACCATGCCTAGCTAAAAGTTTAGATTTTTTTTTTTTTTTTTTGGTTTTTCAAGACAGGCTTTCTCCATGTAGCCCTGGCTGTCCTGGAACTCACTCTGTAGACCAGGTTGGCCTCGAACTCAGAAATCCACCTACCTCTGCCTCCCGAGTGCTGGGATTAAAGGCGTGCGCCACCACCGCCCGGCTTAGTTTTTTTTTTAAATATACTTTTCACGTACAAAATAAACCAGTAGATAAATTCTAAATTGCTGCTTAAATTGTTCATGCATTTTTAATATTTATTTTTTAATAAAAAATTTAATTAATTAATTGTTGTTTTAATGTTGGTTTAATTTCGGGTGCCCTACCAAATAGTGATACGTTTCATAGCTTTACTGTCGGGGGGAAAATGCACTTTTTACGTGTCGTCTTTTCTGACTGAATCATTTGCATTTGTTCCATAGCGGAGGTGAAGCGTGTAGGAGATACACTTTTGGGTATGGCCACACAGTGTGTGCAAGTCAAGAATGTAATAAAAACATCTCCTCAAACACTTTCAAACTTGTGCCTAAAGATCAATGTTAAGCTTGGAGGAATTAATAATATTCTTGTACCTCATCAAAGGTAAGCTTTTCATTTTCATCCTTTGTTTTTCCCCATAAGCTTGAATAACTACGAAAAGATATTAAGAGACAACCTTAGTGATCCTTGCCTGTGAACTAATCTTAACAAGACTAAGAGATTGTTGGAGCTGGAGACATGCATGCCTTTAATCCCAGCACTTGGGAGGCAGAGACAGGTGGATCTCTGTGCATTTGAGACTAGCCTGGTCTACATAGAGAGTTCCAGGACAGTCTAGTATACATGGTGAATTACAAGCCATCCAGGGCTATACAGTGAAACTCTGTCTTGTTAAACAGGAGATGAGATTTATAAATGAGGCAGAGAATTTAACCAATACATTCAAGAACTAAGAAACAGCCAATATTTTAAAAAATATTTTAACTTTTATTTTATATATATATATATATTTGTGCACATATGTGTGCAGCACCTGCGGAGGGACTGGTGTTAGAGAGCTGTGAGCCACCATGTGTGGGCTGAGTCCTCTGGCCAGACAACTGCTGAGACATCTCTTAGCCCCAGCCCTTTCAATTCTAAAGGATGAAGTTTTAAAATGAAATTTAAAAAGTGCTAGGACTTCATGATTATTAAATATATATTCAAATTTTATTCTTTGGATTAGGAAATAGTGGACTCTTATAATCCCTGCCTGAAAGTATAAAATACACTAAAACTGAAAGTCAAAGACTTGCTGATTCTTTTTGTCTTTAAGTCCCATAGACTTAAAAATGTAAGTAGATTTTTTTAAACTCATGAAAATTATTGGGATACTATGAAGAAACCTATCGATTTTTCCCATTACAGAGAATAATAACATTAGTTTATTTTGCAACCGTAGTACCATTGTTTAAAACCTGGTAAATCTCACAAGATGTCAGAGAGATGTAACAGCTTTTACTTCATTGACTAGAGGTTCATGAGTTAAGAGTTAGTCAGGCTGGGCATGGTGTCACACACCTTGAATCCCAGAACTTGGGAGGCAGAGCCAGGGGATCTCTGTGAGTTCAAGGGCAGCCTGGTCTTTGTAGTGATTCCCAGGACTGCCAAGGCTATGTAGAGATAAAAACACAACACATTGGTCAGCAGTTCAGGTCTGGAATGCTGTCTGGTGGTTGTGCAGGCTTCCATTGTACTGTTGGTGGCGTGCAGTTATATTGCAATCATGTGAAACAGATGAAACAAATGAACTGTCTAACCCTTTAAAAAAATGTGTTTAAGACCTTCTGTGTTCCAGCAACCAGTGATCTTCCTGGGCGCAGATGTCACACACCCACCTGCTGGTGATGGAAAGAAGCCTTCCATTGCTGCTGTGAGTGCTCCAAACAAGTCTATGTTATCGAAAATCTAGACTAACACAAACATTGTGGTTTCCGCATTTCAAAATTTAGTATTTTCTTCTTTATTAATTTCTTGGGGTTGCCGGGCGGTGGTGGCGCACGGCCTTTAATCCCAGCACTTGGGAGGCAGAAGCAGGTGGATTTCTGAGTTCGAGGCCAGACTAGTCTACAGAGTGAGTTCCAGCCAGGACAGCTATACAGAGAAACCCTGTCTTGAAAAAAACAAACAAACAAACAAAATTTCTTGGGGTTAGCATACCAAGTACTAAGTTTCATCCTGGCATCATCACACATGGGCCGGTATTCTTGTTCTCAATCCCTTTCCTCCTTCATTGCCCTCTGTAGTCTCCTCCCTTCTCCAGCTGGGCCTATATTCTCCCAGTTAGTCTATGTGTGTGTGTGTGTGTGTGTGTGTGTGTGTGTGTGTGTGTGTGTGTGTGTGTGTACGTGATGTGTGTGTATACATATATAGAGATTCATGTATATATATACGTATACATATACATATAATTTTAAATTTAGGTTCCATGTTTGAGAGAGAGCACATGATATTTATCTTTCTAAGACTGGCTTTATTTTACTTATAAGGATTTCCATTTGTATCTATTTTTCTGAACATCATGATTTCATTTTTCTTTACATCTGCATAACATTCTTTTGTGTGTTCAAGTATCACATCTACTTATTTGTTTGTTTGTTTGTATGTATATATATATATTTTTAATTTATTTATTTTTTTTTTATTTTTTGGTTTTTTCGAGACAGGGTTTCTCTGTGTAGCCTTGGCTGTCCTGGAACTCACTCTGTAGACCAGGCTGGCCTCGAACTCAGAAATCTGCCTGCCTCTGCTTCCCAAGTGCTGGGATTAAAAGTGTGCACCACCACCGCCTGGCTTGTTTGTTTGTTTATTGAGGAGAACTTGCAGGAGTTGGTTCTCTCCTTCTACCAAGCCTGACCATCCCTGGAACCCATCCTAACCCTGATTACTGCCCCCTACACCACATTTTCTTTATCCATTCATCTGCCAATGAATGTCTAAGTGGGTACAGTTTCCTAACTATTGTGAATAGTGCAACCATAAACATGTAAGCACAGGTATCTTTATGTTCTGTTGACTTTAAGTTCTTCGGGTATGTACCCAAGAGTGGTGTAACTAAGTCATATGGTAGCTCTGTTTTCAGTAGACAGAGAAACCAGTCTACTGCTTTCAATTGTCGCTGCTCACATTCTCACCAACAGTGGATAGGGCTCCTCCTTCAGTACACCGTAACCTGTGTTTATTGTCATTTATTTGTGGTGGTGATCACTCTGCCTGGGGAAGATGGAACTACAGAACTTTTATTTAAGGATGTTGAACCATTTGTCAAGTGTTTGTTGGCCATCTGTATTTCTCCCTTTTTATTGCATTTATTGCTGGGGAGAGGTACACATTAGCACTACGGCACGCATGTGGAGAGAAGAGGACAACTCGCAGGAGTTGATTCTCATTCTCCCATGTGGATCCCAGAGATCAAACTCAGCTGTCAGCCTGGCTGCAGGTGCATTTGCTTGATGAGAGTGCCTCTCTGCCTGACTCTCTTTGTCTGTCTGTCTGTCTGTCTGTCTGTCTGTCTCTCTCTCTCTTTCTCTCTTTCTCCCTCCCTCCTTCCTTCCCTCCCTCCCTCACTGCCCCTGTGTCTCTTCTCTTCAGAACTGTCTGCTCAATATATTGATTGGATAATTTGGTTTTTCTCTTTTAAGATTTTATTATTATTTTATGGATGTAGAAGGTTGTCTTGGTTCTTCCTCCTAGTCCCATGCTCCCAGAAATAAGACCCAGACTCAAAATATATTTACAAATATCTTGGCTATATAGATAGGCTCTTCTCTGACTAAAATCATAAATTAAGATAACCAACTTACTCTTTTTCTTAAGATTTTATTTATTTTATGTATGTAAGTACGCTGTCTTCAGACACACCAGAAGAGAGCATTGGATCCCATTACAGATGGTTGTGAGCCACTGTGTGGTTGCTGGGAATTGAACTCAGAACCTCCAGAAGAGCAGTCAGTGCTCTTAAATGCTGAGCCATCCCTCCAGCCCCCAACCCATTTATCTAATCTATATTCTGCCATGTGGCTGGTTACCCATGGTTAGGTACCATGTGTCTATCACATCCTCCTGGGTGAGAATCTACCAAGCCTGGCTCTATCCCAGAATTCTTTCTGCCTCCCCAATGTCCCATCTTTATTCTACCCTTTCCTATAGGCCATAGATTTTTAAATTGACAGATGATACATCCATACAATATATATGATATCCCTCTACATATTCATATAAATTTTTGTGTGTATGTCTGCACTACATGTGTGCAGTCCCCATGGAGACCAGAGGTCACTGGGTCCTTGAAATTGGAGTTAACAGACAGTTGTGAGCCACCATGTAGGTGCTTGGAACTAAACCAAGGTCCTGTGCATGAACAGCCAGTGATCTTAACTGTTGAGCCATCTCTCCAGCCCCTGGCTGGCTGGTTGGTTGGTTGGCTGGTTAGTTTTGTTTGTTTTTGGAGGGTGATAATCTTTAATCTTTGTAGTTCTTTAACGATTTTCTTTAACTAGCTTTTAATTATTGCTCTTTGTGTTGGAGGGTTTTTGGCCAAGGTCTATCATTCTGGTTTGGGGATACAAATAGGTATAATATACCTATTAAATCTGTTTACTTTATTTCTTAAAACTCCTATAACTATTATAATTTGCCTGCTTTCTCTTTCTATAACTGTGGAACCTCTGGCCTTTCCATGCACACACATCCACATGTAAGGACAACATTATACATGTGCCTAAATGCATACAAAATATGGATATGCAAACAGCACACTACACACACATGAAAACAGAAAAAGAAAAAATGCTGCCTAATTGTTTTTGATATTATTCTGGTCTTTTATTTTGTTCTTTACTAGGAATTGTCTAATTTTTGTTATTTTCAAAGTAAATAATGATGAGCAGGCTTCAGTAAAATATGGATGTAAATGAAGAAAGTTTAGTTTTGATTAATTTTTTTCCTCACTTTTCCCCACCTAGGTTGTAGGTAGTATGGACGCCCACCCAAGCAGATACTGTGCCACAGTAAGAGTTCAGAGACCACGACAGGAAATCATCCAGGACTTGACCTCTATGGTCCGGGAACTGCTCATCCAGTTTTATAAGTCAACCCGATTCAAACCGACTCGGATAATCTTTTACCGGGATGGTGTTTCAGAAGGACAGTTTAGACAGGTTGGTTGCCTGGAATATATTTAGACCATAAGTATATCAAATACTGAGTTTATGACGTGATATCTAGTTCTGAGGTGAACATCTGAAGTTAAAAGTTTGTCAAATCAAAACTGAGGCTTCAGTGGATTTTCGCTTTTAAATCTTCCTGTGGATATGTGAGCCTTTGTTGCTCAGCTCATGGTTAAATGAACTACAAAAGCGTATTGAGCTGTGTAGTATTTGGTGTTAAGTCCTCGTAGTTAAGAGTGCGTGCAGCTCTTGTAGAAGAACTGGGTTCTGTTCCCAGCACCCACATCAGGTGGCTCACTACCACCTGCAGCCCCAGGAGATCTGATATCTTCTTCTGGCATCCAGGGACCTGCAGTCATGTGCACAAATTCACATACACACATAACTTAAAATGAAATCGATCCTTAAAAACAAAAATATCATAAAGTTAAAACATCTTACTTTGGAATTTGTAAAAAGAAGCAACTAGCTGTATTCAATCTCTGTGTTGTATCTTTTCTAGGTATTATATTATGAGCTACTAGCAATTCGAGAAGCCTGTATCAGTTTGGAAAAAGACTATCAACCTGGAATAACTTACATTGTTGTTCAGAAGAGACATCACACACGACTGTTCTGTGCTGATAGAACAGAAAGGGTAATTTTATGTCTTGTAATACTGCTCTAAGCCAAGCTCCTTCCCCACCATCAAGTTTCTGGGGTCTGTCTCTTCCCTTCCCTTTCTTTCTTTTCTCCCTGTTCCTCCTCCTCTCCCTCCTTTCCTATCTCCTTCCTTCTTCCTCTCTTTTTGTGTTGCTGGAAATCATGCTTGGGGCCTCATGAATGCTAAGCTGTGTACACTGAGCTGCATACCCAATCTAAGTGCTTTTTTAGTTTAACTGACTTAATCCTCCCAAAAATTATACAACTATTATTACATATAATAGTATGTATTATACATAATGTATATTATTATCATCCCTGTCTTGAAAATGAAGAAACTGTAACCTTAAGTAATCTCAAGATGGTTACAGAGGAAACACTGATAGAAGCCGTCCTTAAGTCCATGCTGTGTACTCCACAGCGTTCTTTTTATTTTATGTATATTGGTATTTTGCCTGCATGTATATCTAGTTACAGACAGTTGTGAGCTGCCACCATGAGTGCTAGGAATTGAACCCAGGACCTCTGGAAGAGCAGCCAATGCTCTTAACCTCTGAGCCATTACTCCAACCCTACCACAGAGTGTTTTAATCATCATGATAGACCACCTAGTAGGCTCGATGATTTTTATTACAGCCTCCCACTTGTTAAAGGCCTTCCATTCTAAATGACTAGTATATTTTTATACCTAGAAAACCTGACGTAGGTGGACTGAAAATGAACAGATGTGATTAGTAATGCCACTCATCCATGCTTACTTTTACTCATGCTCTACGTAATTCTAATAATGGCTGCAATGGAGCTTAGTGGAGTGTTTAGATGTAATGCACATTTCAGACCTTGGGTTCATTTCCCAAAAATGAAAAAAAAAAAAAAGATGGAAAATTTTCATAGCTGAGAAAAGGAGAGGTAAAGTAATGCCTTACTCTAGATAGAGCTCTCAACCTCTTCGTTACAACCACTTTGGCAAACTCTGTCTTCAGAAATAATTTATACTGTAATTCATAACTAGCAAAACTGTTTATGAATAATTTTCATAAAAATAATTTTCTGGTTGGGAGTCACCACAGCATGAGCAACTGTATTCAAGGGCCGCCGTGTTAGGAAGGTGGAGAAGCACTGCCCTAGAGCATAAATCTAGAAACTGGAACTGTCATGAAGATCTGGGCCTTCTGTTTCCTCTTTCAATAGGTTATAGCTTCTTTATTTATTATATGAAAGTACACTGTAGCTGTCTTCAGATGCACCAGAAGAGGGCGCCAGAACTCATTACAGGTGGTTGTGAGCCACCATATGGTTGCTGGGATTTGAACTCATGACCTTCTGAAGAGCAGTCGGTGCTCTTACCCGCTGAGCCATCTCACCAGCCCAGGTTACAGCTTCTATATGACATGTGTTGCTAATTTATTAGGTTGAGATTTTTTTTTTAAGAGGAGGTATAATTAAGCTGGGGGTGATATCCTGTACATTTAATCCTAGCATTCAGGAGGCGGAGATAGGTGGATCTCTGTGAGTTGAAGGCTAGACTGGTCTACAGAACTAGTTTTAGGACAGCCAAGGCTAAACAACAAAACCCTGTCTTGAAAATCAAATAGTAGTAATGATAAGAATAATAAGGATAAATTTCGGGGCTGGCGAGATGGCTCAGCGAGTAAGAGCACCGACTGTTCTTCCGAAGGTTGGGAGTTCAAATCCCAGCAACCACATGGTGGCTCACAACTACCTGTAATGAGATCTGACTCCCTCTTCTGGTATGTCTGGTATGACTACAGTGTAGTCATGTATAATAATAAATAAATCTTAAAAAAAAAAAAAAGAATAAATTTCAAAAAACTAGGAGCTAAAGGGTGTACTTAATAGCTACTTAAATAATATTTCAAGCTAAAAGTAGTGAAATGTGAGGTCAATTTATGTTTTTGAACATTTTTAATGTACTTTCTGATATTTTTTTTTCTTCTTCTTGTTGATTTAAAATTTGATCCAAAAAAAAAAATCTAGGTTGGAAGAAGTGGCAACATCCCAGCGGGAACCACGGTGGATACCGACATCACTCACCCATATGAGTTCGACTTTTATCTCTGTAGCCATGCTGGAATACAGGTGAGCCTGCTCTGGGGGAAGGGTTTTACTCAGAACCTCAATTTTCCTCAGCAAAAAATAAATAATACTTTTCTCTGTGTTCCTAATTATTTCCACATGTAACCCAATCTAAGTGCTTTTTTAGTTTAACTGACTTAATCCTCCCAAAAATTATACAACTATTATTGTATAAATAATAAATCCTTCCTTTTCCTTACTTTAAGAGGGAAATATTTTTATGAAAACAGCAGAATTAGTGAATTGGGCATGGTGGCACACACTTTTGATTCTAGCTAGCACTTGAGAGGCAGAGGCAGGCAGATCTCCGAGTTTGAGGCCAGCCAGGTCTACAGAGTGAGTTCCTGGACAGCCAGGGCTATATAGAGAAATACTGTCTTAAAAATCCAAAAGAAAAGGAAAGAGAAAGAAAAAAATGAAAAGAAGCTCTTAGCGATGGGGGCGATCTCTAAGGTCTGCCTCGCACAGGACAGCAGATAGCGTGGACTTCTACAACCTTCCCCCAAGCCTTTGAAAAAATTGTTTAAACAACAAAAGAAAGAAAGAAAGAAAGAAAGAGAGAGAGAAAAATAATTAGCTTATAATGAATCTTCCTAAACTAAAACCTTAATTTAATGCAAAACTTTAAAAAAATATATTTATATCAATTTTAATAATACTATACAAAATAGCAGGGGGTTTTTGCTTGGGTTTTGGTTTGGTTTGGTTTTGGTTGTATGAGACAGGGTTTCTCTGTGTAGCCCTGGCTCTCCTGGAACTCACTCTGTAGACCAGGCTGACCTGGAACTCAGAAATCCTTCTGCCTCTGCCTCCCAGGTGCTGGGATTAAAGGCATGCGCCAGCACTGCCTGGCCCTTTTTTTGTTTTTTTGAAACAGAGTTTCTCTGTGTAGCTTTGGCTGTCCTGTCTGCAGACCAGGCTGGTTTAGAACTCAGAGGTCCACCTGCCTCTGCCTCCCAGTGCTGGGATTAAAGGTGTGAGCCACCACACCCAGCAAAATAATAGGCTTTCTTTCCATATTTTCATTCATGTATGTCATGTACTTTGTTACCATTCCTTCTCCTTCCCAGCAACCTCCCGCCTCCTTGCCCTCTGCTGTGCCTCCCCCGGCATTCCACTCCATGTTTCCTGTTACCCTTTCTTCTCCCTTCCCTGAGACCTCTTTCTCCCTTCTTATCTGCTTTCTAGATTTATGACCTACATATACATACACATGTAAATATATAAATATACACGTTTTTATATATGCATACACATACATATATATTCTTAAATATAGACTTCACTTATAAAAGAAAATATCTGGTGTTATCTTTTTTAATCTGGCTTATTTTGCTTAACATAATAACTTTCAGCATCATGATCTCTCTTTGCTTATTTGCTGGGTCTGGTAGCACATACTTGTAGTCTCAGCACTTAGGAGGTGAAGACAGGAGGATCAGGAGTCCTAGATTCTGTAGAGAGGGGCTGGAGAGATGGCTCAGAGTTTAAGAGCATTGGCTGCTCTTCCAGAATACCTAGGTTTGATTCCTGGCACCCATAAGGTGACTAACCTCTGTCTGTAATAACTCAAGCTCCTGGGGATCCAGTGATGTCAGAGGACCTAGGTTTGATTCCTGGCACCTATAAGGTGACTAACCTCTGTCTGTAATAACTCAAGCTCCCAGGGTGCACATGCATTCAAGCAGACAAAACATCCATACACATAAAATAAAGTGATAGCAATAAGTAAAAAGCATTAGATTTATGAGGATTTGTAAAATCATGAATGTATAGATAACATGAAAGTAGGGATGAGACTGTGGGGGAGCAGTGGAGAGAGGTGTGGGGAAGAGAGAAGGCAGGATGCTCAAAGTAAGGTACATACTTAAATGAACGTGTTCTTGTGAACCAAGTACTATGCACAATGAATATACGCCAATGAAATGAGTTATGTATGTGAATATTAACATGACATTGCACAAATGTGGAAGTCAGAAAACAGCCTTCTGGATTCTGTTCTCTCTGTACACCTTTACGAGGGATTCAGGAATCAAACTCCGTTCACCAGGCTTGTGCAGCACACACCTTTAGCCAGTGAGCTATCTTGCCAAATCACCAATGAAAAAAAAACCTTAAAAAAAAGTTTAGAAATCAACAGGTGGGGCTGGAAAGATGGCTCAGTGGGTAAGAGCACCGACTGCTCTTCCAAAGGTCCTGAGTTCAAGTCCCAGCAACCACATGGTGGCTCACAACCATCCATAATGAGATCTGATGTCCTCTTCTGGTGTGTCTGAAGACAGCTACAGTGTACATACATATAATAAATAAATCTTTAAAAAAAAAAAAAAGAAAAGAAATCAACAGGCTATATACCATTTCCTCTCCATAGGGTACCAGCCGTCCTTCACACTATCATGTTTTATGGGATGACAACTTCTTTACTGCAGATGAACTTCAGCTGCTCACTTACCAGCTCTGTCACACTTACGTACGCTGTACAAGATCTGTTTCTATCCCTGCACCAGCATATTACGCTCACCTGGTAGCATTCAGAGCTAGATATCATCTTGTGGACAAGGAACATGACAGGTAATATAAAACCATGAAAAGTGGGGATTCTTTTTGGTTTTTCAAGACAGGGCTTTTCTGTGTAGCCCTGGCTGTCCTGGAACTCATTCTGTAGACCAGGCTGGCTTCGAACTCAGAAATCCACCTGCCTCTGCCTCCCAAGTGCTGGGATTAAAGGCATGTGCCACCACTGCCCTACGAAAAGTGGGATTCTTAAACCAAATCCAAATAGAGTATGATTTCTTTGGACCGTTTTTTATGTACATATGAACCTCTGTTTTGGGGACCAAGAAGGGGGACAACATTTGGAATATAAATAATAAAATAATTTAATTTTTTAAAAAAAAAGTGGGCTGGAGAGATGGCTCAGCGGTTAAAAGCACTGACTGCTCTTCTGAAGGTACTGAGTTCAAATCCCAGCAACCACATGGTGGCTCACAACCACCATGAGATCTGATGCCCTCTTCTGTAGTGTCTGAAGACAGCTACAGTGTACATAGGATAAATAAATAAATAAATCTTTAAAAAAAAATAGTTCCACAGGCTGTCAGACAGCCAGTATACTGTGTCAAAAGTGATGATAATTGATGGCCCAAAATATGGTTTTCTGTTAAAAATACTGTGTGGGCTTACTAGTAATCTAAAGTTCTGGGGCTGGTGAAATGAATGGCTCCATGGTTGGGAGCTCTGGCTGTTCCTCTAGAAGACCCGGGTTTGATACCCAGCATCCATATGATGACTCACAACTGTCTTGTTAATCCAGTTCCAGGGGATCCATGGCACCAAGCATGCACATGGTGCTTATATGCATGCAGGCAAAATGCTCAAACTTATAAAAAATAAAATAAATCTTTTAAAAAAGAACAACCTAGTAACTTAGTTGCTTCTCCAAATTAACCAAGGAAGATATTATATATATATAATATCCAGACAAAATGATATGATATCTGGGATTTGTTTCTAATTACTCCTGAGAAAATGAAAGAACCAAAATAAAATTGGCCATATTTGAAGCTAAATGATAGACACAGAGTTTACTACATGAGTCTCTATTTTTTAGTATTTTTGAAATTTCCTACAACATGTCATATTCTTCAGAGTTATTACATTAGAGCAGAATGTTTGTGTTCACTAACCCATCTCTTACAGTGCTGAAGGAAGCCATGTTTCGGGACAGAGCAATGGACGAGATCCACAGGCTCTTGCCAAGGCTGTACAGATTCACCAAGATACCTTACGCACAATGTACTTTGCTTAACCAGTCCACGTTTATTCTCCGAGAGGAAGAGATGAAAGGCGAATCAACATACAATGTATGTTTCCAGTGGAGTCAGTTTGCTGGGGAGGCTCCAGCCACACAGAAGCCAGTACTATGTAGACATCTGGTCCTTATGTTGATCCGAGGAAAACTGTTTACTCTGTTGAAGAACTCAGCACCACTGTACTCTAGGGAGCCAGCCCGCTGCTTTTTTGCAGTCTGCTGTAGAAGATGCATCACTGTTGTTTATTCTCACTCCTTACAGTCTAACCCTTTTAATGCCTTTACCTCAAGTTGCTTAGCAGCACAACTATCTCTACAAAAAAAGTAAAGAAAAAGTGAATGGTGGTTTAAAACACACACACAAATAATGATTGTTCAGTTATAAGTGCAGAAAAAGTAATGTGCATCTATTCTTGTAAAGGAGTCTGTATTTTCAATATCCACACATTACTTCATGTGCATATGTATCTAGATCTAGGTTACTGATATATATTTGTCTGTGTGTATATTTTATAATTCATTCCCCTGAGGAACTCTGTTTCCTTGCATCCCCTCTTAGGCTGCATTTATTTTCTTCACTACCTCCCTTGCCTTCAGCATCTGTATTTTGGTCCCTATAGCTACAAATGACATTCCTATGTGCATACATATGGTTCATTTGAAGGAAAGCTTGGCAAATTAGACTTCTGGTTTTATTTTATGTGCCTACTCCTAGCTCCTGCCTCTCACACAGGAGTCCTCGGCTCCTAAAGCCATGTTTGTGAGCGTCTGCTCCACGTGTGTGCTGTGTTCAGAAACAGTGGCAACCCAAGAATTCTTTTCTGTAGTGAGTTTGTTAAAGCTGCTATAAATACGAAACCCTGTCAGACGTCTTTCTGATCAGTGGCAAATGTTCTAAAGCCTTCTGTTTATATGAGTTACACCTGGAAATCCCTTCAAGCTTTTATAAACAGTAAACATTTTAAAAATCTGAAACACTATAGGATGGAAAAAGGAAGGAGTTGGGTTTGTTTTTGTTTTGTTTTTGCTAGTTTACTTACTGCCCTCATACCTTAATGTGATTTTCATATGTATGTATGTATATATATACAATATATAACATATATATACACACATACATATATGTTGAAGTATAGGTCCTTTTGCCTTTATATTCATTAGAATAGTGCTTTAATAATTATAAACTGTATTGGCTACATCTTTTCTAGAACTATAGTCATGTTTAAGAACTTAGACAGTTTTTGTTCTCTTTTAGTGTAATAAGCAATTTTACAGGAAAGTCTTATCGGTCGTCCTCACCATGGATAACAGGTAGAGCAGACATCTGTCATTTAAAGGGAACAAAGTAATACAGCCTTAATTTCAGAAGAAGAGTTTCATAATTTTCAGTTTTAAAGCAATTCCTTAAAACAATTTTAGCCAAAGGAGTAAAACTGATTAAAGATCAGAAACATAGTTGAACTTCAGTTTTTAAAAATGACGGTGAACAGCTTAAGATTTAAATATTTTTAAATTATCTGAAGATATATCTTACTTATTGAAGAATTATGCTTCTTTGACTAACAGGAATCGAGAAAATACTGGATGATTTTTTTCTATCTTTTTACCAGTGTAACTTTCTCTTTAAAAATAAGATGGCAGTGATGAAGGAAATTAGGACTTTGATCATTTAAAATTAGTAAAATTTCTGAAATACAGTGAAAACTCTTAAAAAACATAGTTTTCTCCACTTCTTTAATCAATAACTTTAGTTAATAAATTTGAAGCTGTCAAAGCTGAGTTTCTCAGTAATGGCAGGTTCGGGGAACTTTGCACTTTGTAAGTCATGAACATTGCATGTGAGTTTTCCTCTGTGCTTGTTCCTACCCCAGCTCTGAGGACACTACAGATGTTTGTGGTGGACACTGTCAGCCATGAACCTTTCAGAACCCTGCCTGCCATGAACAGGAATGCAGTTAGGTTTTCATTTGCTCTCTTACTTTTAGTCCACATTGTTGCCAATTTACTGCATTTGAATCTAAAATCTGAGCCATGTCCTATAGGCATGAATTTTTCTGTCCCTTTGCCAGAACACTAAAGTACTGTATTTTATATGTTTATTGCTTTGAAGTATCTAAAATGCAATTCTCAATACTGTCTTAAAGCACTTTACAAAGGATATTTATATAGTTTATACATTTTTTTTCCTTCCAAAATATTCCCATCTCAACCCTGGCAAAAGAAAACTCCTTACAACATATTTGGAGTTGATTTGTTTGCTTGCTTGTTTTAGAGTCAACGTCTCTCTCTGTTGCCCATGCTGGCCTCCAACCCCTGGGCTCCAGAGGTCTTCTTAACTGCCCTGGTGGTTGGGACCACTGACCTCCTACCATCATGCCTACTGTTGGGGGACATAGCCAAGAGAATAGAATGGTACAGGCTCCATGGTAAAAGTCTTTGACTGGATTGTGTTTGCTCAGTAGAAGTGAAACCTCTTTTTTGGCCCCTGCACATATTCCCATGAGGCTCTTTAGGGAGAAGCATGGGCACCTGTCCCTTTCCTGACCTTTGAGCTCACACATGCCAGAGTGAAGTCCTTACTTTGAACTCTTATTTAAAAGGATTTTTTAAGGGGAAGAATTTTTTTTTCTAAAATATATGGTTTTATCTTTTAAATGGTTTCTTTTTTAGAATGCTTTTATATTATTCAGTCTTGCTAGTTTATGATAATTAACTTAAAATATGTATAGTGTATTTCTGTTTTGCCTACTAATAAATTGTTATACCAAACTTAATGCCAACAAACTTTATGCTTAGAATTTTAAGATAAAAGCCTATAGAAAATACTTCTTGAAATTTATACTATTTTTCCATTTCTGGGTAGAATTCCTAATCTTTTTTCTTAAGTTCCTTTCAGTTTAAACATCATGAAGCCATAGTAACATTTCTCTTCTACCGTACTCTTGCTCCTAGCTGATGAATGTCAACTTGTGGTTTGGTTTTATTTTTTATGGTATGGCATGTGAGACTGACTAAAATGTCAATCTGAACAACTTGTAGAATTGATTCTCATGTGAAGAAGAGTTGCGAATTTAATATATATTCTTGATGGCAAATGTGTCTATAGAATGTGCATGTTACATGTCATTATTACAGTATCTAAGCACTGGCATTGATACCATATATTAATAATTCTGTAGCTGCTATATTTATTGAGGTAAAGCCTGACATTTACTGCTCTAAACAATAAGGAGACAAGGTGCCAGGCTAGTGTCAGACACTTTTGGTTTTTTAGATAAGTTTAGGGACATAAAATATGAAGGTAATGAACAGCAGGTACTTGAAACAGTGCTGGTTTCAGCTTCGTAACAGAATGCCTTCACTTTGGAAATGTTTACATTGGCAGTCCACATGTGGGTGCTTCAGTCTTCTCAGCCATGGACTCTCACACATTTCCACAGAAATACAGATGGCCTTTGGTTTTATTGATAATTATCTTTTAACAATTTTCCAGAAAAAAAAATTGTCTGGAAATACCTCTGCTTATGACCTATTAGTTTATTTTTGTTCCTAAAGAGAATCTAGAAGGGACTCCAGTAGGAATGTTCTGTGTGTTTTGGAAGGCATTTGATGAAGATTCATCTCTACCTTCTAGCAAAGAGACTCCTCACCTTCAAAAGACCCTACAAGTTTTCCAAGCCAGGCTCTCTATGGTTCCAGTAGCCTAATATTAACTTTTCTAGTGTCTTGTAGATCTTAGGGTAGCAAGCTTGAAGTGTGTCTTGGGGAATTAAAAACCAGCTGCTGTTGAGTAGAAATGGCTTCGAGATCTCAGTCACAGGCAGTGTGAGCACTTGAAGACCAGCCATAGAAGTGAAGACCTGAGAGTTGTCTATCCAAAACATGTGGCGAGGCTTTTCATATGCTTAATTCTTATGAAATTCAAGGAGCTAGCCACTTTGGACACTTGTAGAATAGTTTGTTCCCTTTCTGATTCAAACCTTTAGAATAATGTTTTACCAAGAAGTCTAACTGACATCTCTGCATAATTTTCACTGGGTGTCATTAAACTAAGTTATATGCTCAATGAAGCTGAGTGTAAGGTACACCTATAACCCCAGCCCTCAGGAGCATCAGGAATTCAAAGCCACCCTCAGCAACAGGAGACCATACTCAAAACACAGCAAACATTTTGTTTACCTCATCCCTATAGGTACTCTCCTGCTGCAGAGCAAGGCTACTCTTAACAGTTCTGTGTAGTTTACCTGTTGCATAAATTCCTCAAAGAAAGACAGTTCACTTGTCCAGTATTCTTGATTCAGCTGCTTTATCCATGAAGTAGTCCTAGTCCCATTTTTCCTTTTTGAGAATTCATAGATATTTCTGAAGCTTTAATAAAAATAGTTGGAGAACTTTACCTTGAGTGAGATAGATCTTCCTGAGTCTTGTTATGATCCTGACTTGAGTGTCTTCATTTTCCTTTCCACTTAAGACATAAGATTTCTGTGATTCAATGAGTCAAAAACTAAGCCAAGAATAATTATGTAAAGGTCAATACAGAGGGCAGGGAGATGGCTTAGCAGGCAAAGGCACTCACCAGCAAGCCTGAAAACCTGAGCTCAACCCTTGGGACCTAAATTGTGGAAAGACAGAACCAGCTCCCACAATTTGCCCTCTGACCTTCATGCCATGGCAATTCCCATCAGGCTCAAGCACATCACACACACACACAGAGAGAGAGAGAGAGAGAGAGAGAGAGAGAGAGAGAGAGAGAGAGAGAGAGAGAGATGTGCTTTTAAATGTTGTAATTTTAAGTCTATAGAAATCAGAAAGGCAGCTGGGCTTAGTGCATGCCTGTGATCCTAGCCAGAGGATCTGGAATTCAAGACCAACCTGGGCAGTTTGAGGCCAGGATACATAGTAATACTATGTCCCCCAACTCTGCCAAACATCCTGCCCCCCAAAAGAAAAACACAAGACAAAAGAAATCAGAGAATTTTCTCTAAAAAATGTTGGCAACAATAAATATGATGCTGTGATTAATTAAACCCAGACTGAGTGCCAGGGGAGGAAGGTAATTATATAACAATAAAATATATCACAAAAGAAAAAAAAGATTATAATAACTACATTTTATGTTTCTAATTTTCCCTATAAGTCAGCAACTCTAAAATGAACAAGATTTCTGTTGATATAATCCATGGCCAGATGTTTACCTCACCCATCAAACAGGGTGCCCTAGAGTTTTCTTAAGAATCTTTTGTTCTAGCCGGGCAGTAGTGACGCACGCCTTTAATCCCAGCACTTGGGAGGCAGAGGCAGGCAGATTTCTGAGTTCGAGGCCAGCCTGGTCTACAGAGTGAGTTCCAGGACAGCCAGAGCTATACAGAGAAACCCTGTCTCAAAAAAAAAAAAAAAAAATTATTCTTAAAGCATGAAAGTTAATGACTTTAGCTTAAATGAAAGGATGGTGAACCTCAATGTGGAGGGTTGGATTCCCAGTAGAAGACCGTTTTAAAGTTCTACATAGCAAACAGATGACAAACTTAGGATCTTCTCAAATCTCCAGCCAGCCAGTGGGTCCCCTTCCTTTTTTAAATCACTGTCTAAGGTTCCACAATCTGCTATTGTTTTACATTAGGGTCTGAGTAAGGAGGTTTTTTTCAGGGCAGACACTGGGTCATTTTTTAAAAGCAAGGTGGTTCTTAGAAAGTGCCTTTTCTGAAGATGGTGCTGTAGATTTTTATTTTTCAAACAACCTAAAGCTAAAAATTTTTATGATAATTTAGAATACTAAGAATATGTCCATTCATATAAATAGTGTTATTTGTTGTCCTGCACTTGGCCTGGAGCACCCAGGGACTTCTGCGTAATAACATGGCTAAGTTAATGCTCACTGAATTGATTTTGTAAACTTGAAAATATAATTTTTTTAGTTCTCAGCTATGTTTGAAGTATCTATAATATATATATAAGATAACAGATACAGTAGTAAGTGCCTGGCAGCAAAGGTACCGTGGCAGGAGCTGTATGAGGAGAAGCTTTTCCGTTGTCAGCACAGGTCACCTCCTGACCTAGCCTTTCCTAATGACTCATCTTTAAGGACAGTACTTACAAAGGAAGAGCTACATCACTGCGTCCAGTTTAAGAGAGAAGGCAACATGACAGCTCAGTCTGTAGGGAGATTTTGGTTTTTAGACAGTAATGACTATCTTAAATGATTCCTATTTTTTAGGGTGGAAAGACTGTGGAAAACGACAGGAAGAGAGCATAGTCGATTAACAATAGATTGTAGTCTGAGGGTATACAGCCCTGATTTCGTCCCTAGCACTAGGGGAAGAAAAAATGCAATTTGGGCTGTGGGAATAAGCAAAGTGAGACCATTCAAGCCCACTAGGAACCCAGTCACCTGGTAGGAAGCGAGCAGCTTTTTCTTACATCAAGAAGCAGTAAACAGCCAAATAGCCAACTTGACCAATTTCTGCTTGTGAATTTGGTGACCATCCCTACAGGAGATAACTATACTAAAAACACATGGAAACCACCACCCCTCAGTGACCTTGTCTGCGGCATTATGTAAGAATGTCAGTAACATTTCACTGATTATCTGGGGAGAGCTCTGTCTGTTCGCACATTAAACTTCTTCATTTTTATAATGTGTTAATAGCAATTATTAGTTTATTTTTAAGATTAATTTCTCTAGGTGATGTTCATGCTTACTGGCAATTTGTGGGCAACTTTTACATTTTGCCCAGATGATGGGTTTAAGGTATTTTATTTTTATAGCTGTAGCTAGCTTTTCTCTTTCTTTGTGATATTAGCAGAAATTGAGATAGCACAGTAACATATCAACCAAACTACTAATTCTATAGAGTTTGGATTTTTACCAATAAGCCATTAACACTGTTTTCTACTTTAGAATATTTAGTATTTTATACAATGTGCATTAAAAGACAGTCTTTAGGCGGCTTTCTACATGTAGATAGAAGGGAAGGCTTCTCTGTAAGTTAGGTTTGCTTTTCTCCTTCGCTTGGGAGAAACAAACATTACAAACTGGATTTATTTTACCTGATTGCCGTTTGGGGAAAGTTGTCAAATAAATGATTGTTTGATTTCTTTTTTTTTAGCTTGAGGGACATTGCTCAAGATTATAATTCATTTTTATAGTCAGGAAAACAAATAGAAGAGGATATATAAGTTGTTGATAATTAATTTCCAAATGAGATTTTCCTACCCATAATTATTTGGAAGATTTGCTACCCTAAACATTCCTAGAATAGTTTTAAAGTTGGTTCAACCCTGAGTATCGGTGAAGAAAAAGAATGTAGGTATGTGGGAAGAGCAAAGACAGAGTGATAAAAGTATTTCTGCTGATTATAGTTGACCTCAAAAGGCCTGAAGTGATGGTCCAGGGCTGTAATTGCAGCACTCGAGAGGTGAAGGCAGTCTGGCCTCTGTAAATTCCAGGCCAGAGAGGGCCACAGAGTGACACCTTATCTCCAAAAATACAAAACAAAAAACAAAAAAAAAAACACAAAAACAAAAACAAAAAACAGCAAAAACAAAAATAAAACTAAGTAGTAACCTGAACTAATTGAAAAGCAGTAAAAAGTATGATTATAGAATATTAATTTCAAGTACATACAATCACTGCAGTTTTTTAGTAGATCAGTATCCTTTATATTGACACATTAATTCCTTTAAATATAAGTATATGAAAAAGATGTATTCCCTTAAGAAGGTGAAATATCTCAATTATACTTTTACACTCCTACTTTGCTTGCTAAGGAATTTTTCTTTTCTGTGAGAAATGAAAAGAGAATGTTTACCCCTTCTTGAGTTTTTAAAGGTCAAACTGTTGAGGCTCAGTGCATTTCACTTCCCTCACTATATTCTGTTCTCTTACTGAAGGATCGGGGAATGGGAAGGCTTTAGGTATTTGCAAATCAGAAGATATTTTTATAGTAAGTAAAAACACTGTGAAATGAATCAGCATGAGATTTCATGAAGATGTTAGCTAAGTCATTTCTTTCTTCTGGTTACATACCTTGCCTTCGAAGCTTCTGAGCTCACCCTTTCCTTCCTTCACCCACCAAGTACTCACTGACTGTCAGCGTACTGATTGGACAAGCTTGTTAGCTGTTGAGAGACTGTTTCAAGTGGCTCTTGGTTTTTGTTTTTGTTTTTGTTTTTTTCCTGTAAGTATAGCTAGGTCCCCTTGATCACTGTATCTTCAATTTTATTGTATGTCAGCGTTGCTCCAAGTAGCCCTGGCTGTCCTGGAACTCACTCTGTAGATCAGGCTGGCCTCAAACTCAGAAATCCTCCTGTCTCTGCCTCCCAAGTGCTGGGATTAAAGGCGTGCACCACCACTACCCAGTGGGCATATCATTCTTTTACACTAATTTTTTTTTGTTTTTTTGTTTTTTTGTTTTTTGTTTTGTTTGTTTGTTTTTTGAGACAGGGTTTCTCTGTGTAGCCCTGGCTGTCCTGGAACTCACTCTGTAGACCAGGCTGGCCTTGAACTCAGAAATCTGCCTGCCTCTTACACTAATGTTTTTGAGGCTGTCTGAAATCCAGTTCTCTTTTCTGAATGCTGTTGGGTACCTGAGCTTGCATGGGAGGCTCCACACACCCAGATACCTGGCATCAGTGCCACATCAACAATGAAATACTGGATGGCTTAAGTTCACAATCCACCTCTTCAGAGCCGAATATCTATGCAGGGAGGTTTAGGCCACCTATAAAAGAGCCTTCAAGAACAGTCCTGGAGTAAAAAAGATGTGCACCTTGCTCAGAAGGCCTCCCTGTATTTGTTTTACTCTTCCCAGCCATGGGCCATGTGCACGTCTATAATTCTATGTCTGCGGTTTAAGTGGCTATATCAGTGGCTGGGGATGTAGCTCGTGCAGAAGACTGCCTGCCTAACAAACTGGGCTTGGTGGTGCTGTAACCCCAGCACTCAGGAAGATCAATCAGAGTTCAAGGTTCTCTTTGATTATGGACTAAGTTGGAGGCCGTCCTAGGGAACTTGCATCTAGGCTTCATCAGAGACTAGATAGGGAAATTAGCCTGGCATTTCATGCCTAAAGCTTTCATCTTCATGACTTTTGTTTGGAAAAAAAAAAAATCAAACAAAACTGCCTGGACTTAGCTGTCTGATAATCTTCAGCTGGAAGAAGGAATGGTCCCAATCTGTTGTGTATGTAACTCTCCCTTTATCAAAGGGATCTGTGGAAACAGGAGGGATTTATAAAGACGCTGACCAGCGAGGCTGGTTAATACATCCAGTTTGGTCCCAAGGAGTTAGGAAGAGGAAGCTTTGGTTTTTATAGCAATACACTTGATCTCTGGTGATAACTAACTGCAAACACCTCTCTTTTCGCAGTCAGGAAATGATTCATTGTTGATGAGATGAGGGTCTTGCAAGCCTACTTATGTACTAGGTATAGGCTAGCAGTGTACTTCAAGTGGTAAAGCACATGCATTGCAAGCACAAACCTGCCCCTGCCCCATCCACTGCCCCATCCCCATC
>NW_022196900.1:82664103-82682984 GCF_008632895.1 Mastomys coucha | reverse complement strand
CCTTGCCCCTGCCCCTGCCCCTGCCCCCGCCCCCTCCAAGAAACAGCCACCAAGAACAGCAAGCACGAACTGGTGGACTCTATTGTCTGAAAGTTTTCCAGGTGTCTTCTTAGCCCAGGGCACAACTTTTTCTTTTCTTTAAACAAAAAAGGTTTACAGGCAGTTTACAGAGACCTCTACTGTGGGTGAGTAATAGTCTTCAGAATAGTTGAGGAAGAAGGGCCATTTGCCAGAAGTTCCTGCTAGATGAGAAGACTGTTTTAGCCGGGCATGGTCACACATACCTTTAATCAAAACACACCAGGAGACAGGGCAATCTCTCATTTTGAGACCAGCCTAGTCTATATCACAAGCTCCAGACCAAGGAAAAAAAAGTGTCTGACTTATTTTAGTCCGTGGCTTAAGTATATTTTTTTAAATAGGTTGACTGGATTAATACTTAGACAGTTCCTTCTAATTTACATATTTCTTGCTTTCTTCAACTATCTTACATATTTATTTATTTAACTAAAGTTGTTATATATGTATGTTTATCACATTTGATTTTTTGGTATGTAAAAAATACTATACAAAAAGTACTTTTTTAGGGCCCAGAGAGAGATGCTCAACTGTTAAGAGCACTTACTGTTCTGTCAGAGCCAGAATTCAGTTCCCAGCACCCACATTGACAGCTCACAAATGCCTGGAACTGCAGCCCCGGGTGGGGATGAGTGGGTGGAGGGAGAGATGGAGGGTCTCATGGCCTCAGTGAACACATATGCACATAAGTAAAATAACATAAACTTATATGCACCAGGCATGAGGTCATCCATTTGAGTTTCTGGTCAGTCTGGGCAATATAAGACCCTGTCTCTAGAAAAAGAAAAAATTCAACCCATCTCTAGTCAGGCGTGAGCTGTAACTATGTAAGTTTTAAAAGGTCTCAACTAAAAGGGGACTATTAAGAACTGATTTAAGCCTTTGAGAGTAGAAAGGGCTGTAGAGCATATGCCAGAACCTTGGATGTCACTCACACTGGCTCTGCCACTCATCTGTTCCAGGACCTCTGGCATTTTCTTCCCTCTCTCTGGCTGTCTCCTGTAGTGATGGCACCTGCCCTCCCTTACCTCACCAAGTCCCCTTGAGAATAGGTTTGTTTGTGAATAACACCTGACTTTCCCAGAGGAAAAGCTATTCACAAGTTCAGAGTGGTAGAGAAAGGTCTGAGGGCTCCTTTCCATTGGCCTCTGTGAAAGCGTCTTCCATACAGCAGATCGTTTTTTATGAGACAAGCATGAGAGGCACCGAGCGGGCATCATGATGTGGTGCGTCCCCGCTCTTACCCGACAGAGCTCAGTGCACCGGCACACTTTTTTCTTTGTACTAACCGCTGGCAAAAACATAAGTTCTCGAAACTAAATTCCTTTCGGTGGTGCTAAAGTAGTTGCAGCTGCACTTTGAGTCAATGGAGAAGCCATGAGGTTCCTAGGTTTTAATTTGCCCCGTGTCTCCAGGTGCCTGTGTTTCCTGTCCACCTCAGCTGCTGTTCTGCTGGGCCTTCCCCACTGCTCCTTGGCAGATATTTGGTCCCTTTCCCTTGCAGAGGTGGGTAGGTTCTAAGAGCAAAGTGTCCTGATTTCACTTGTCACTTAGAGAATTGAACTTGGCTTTACTTTAAGAAGTCCAGTCATCATTTATCTCTAAAAGTTAGGACATAGGCCAGACACCTAGTCCCAGCGTGCAGGCTGTAGCAAGCAGAGCACAAGTTTGAGACCAAGGCTACTTAGTGAGGTCCTCTCCCAAAAGTCAGAGAGACTGGCTGCAGGTGATATTGGATGTATGACCTGTGAATCCTACGGAGTACAGGGAGGGCCTCACATTTCAATAGGAAACCCATTTTCCTGTAAGGTAGGACTCCTGTTTCTAGGAAGGCATGTCACCACAGGTATAAACAATTCCTTTTTGCAACAGACATGTTTGTTGCTTTTGGTTTTGTTTAAAAAAAAAAATGAATGTATGTTAAGTATACAGGGTATGGATGAATTCAATGTTTATTCTTATCTCTACTAATAGTGACCGCCTGTTCTTTCAAGCATTTGGGCCTTTCCAGCTTCTTGCTAACAAATATGACATCTGTTGTTAGTTTAATAGAACAATTAGAATTACAAGGTGAGAAGTTGAGGAACTTTATGCTTAAAAATTTTAAAAAGCTAAGTGTGGTGACTCACCTCTGTAATCCCAGCACTTGGAAGGCAAAATGATGGGCGGATCATCCAGGCCAGGCATGGCCATGGAGTGAGACCTTGTCTCAAAAAAAAAAAAATAAAAAGGCACCATGTGCAGTGCAATAGCTAACACTGATGTATCAGAACACTGTTGAATGGTTTTTACTGTAATGTGTAGTTTTAATGTCTCTCTCCGTTATGGACCCATAAAAGTATTACTGTGTCTTCTAAGTATCATTTTGTGAATTAATATGTGGGTGCATTTGTAGGCTGTGGAAAACAGTGCTGTTTGTATGTGTGTATATATAAATACTTTATAACACTATATGGATTAAGTTTAAATAAACAGAGTAATATGTTGTTTCTTTCATGTTGGGAAGACTAACATGGCAGTGTGACCATTCCATTGGAACCCTACCACATTCCCTTCTACACAAAGCGTTGCTAACTGCTCCCACTTCCAACAATTGCTGCTGCTTTTAAACCCTTAGTAATGGATGAAGAACTAACATTCTTCTTAAAGGGGCCTTTCTGAGGAGTGAACTGTCAGTTATAAGACATGTGGGGAGGGTGGCGACACCTGTAAAACGTCCTCCACATGAATAGCCTTTTAAATTTACCTTTAATCACCTTGACCATGTGTGCCTATTTGTACTACAGATATGAACTTCTATTTCAGAGTTAACAGAATGTTTTAAAACTGAAATATTACATAAATTCAGAGTAACCTTTCCCACCCTCTTATACTCCCAGCTTTTGCCAAATATTCCTACTGACACCAGAGAATAACCTGGAGCTCTGACCCCTTTCTCACTGTCCCTTCCTGCAGTAGCTCTGTCATATGCCTGAGCTTGCCTCATAGTCTCCATTGGCTTTTCATAAGAAAGAACAGTTTACTGTAATATTTAGACTGCAGCATTTCATAATATTTGTCTAGCTGCTGCCTTTTTACATATTTGGCTACATGCTAACACTGGGTAGGACAATGGAGTAGGTCTGATCTGTAAGTTACCATGGGGCCAGAAAAGATACGATACAGAATGATGCTTGGCGGCCATATTTAAGAAGAGGAATGGGAACTCTCCTGGAGGTAGTTTATGTGATCACATGTCAGAGTCACCAAATGCTGAATTCTGTCACTGTACTGGGGGCCAGGCTCTGATCTGTCATGTAAACTCCTTAAAGATGATGTGTGATTATGAGAAGCAGAAAACTAATAAAGTTTTTAATCAAAAGTGCTTGTCTTCAGTATTTCTAGCTTGGTATTAAATTTTCTACTTTCAGTTTATCCTACCCTAAAAAGTTATTTCAAAACCTTATATGTGAAGTTGAGCTAGAAGAAGTTGGTTTTTTTGTTTGTTTGTTTGTTTTGAGGTTTGTTTTTTTTTTTTTTTTTTTTTTTTTTTTTTTTTTTTTTGTTTTGGTTTTTCAAGACAGGGTTTCTCTGTGTAGCCCTGGCTGTCCTGGAACTCACTCTGTAGACCAGGCTGGCCTCGAATTCAGAAATCCACCTGCCTCTGCCTCCCAAGTACTGGGATTAAAGGCGTGCACCACTACCGCCCAGCGAAGAAGTTGGTTTTAAACAGTTTGGTCCATGTGGCAGCTTATAAGCATCTGTAACTCCAGTTCTACAGGATATGACACCCTCTTCTGGCCTCTGTGGGCACCAAGCATGCATGTGGAACATATGCATATGTACAAGAAAACACTTGTACACATGACCTATCAAAAATATATCATATTATACTTTTGAGTAATTACAAACCCTTAACAAACAACCCAAGATAGGCTGAAAAATGGGGGGAAATTATGGGGCACAGGAAGGAAGAAGAGCCCTTCTAGAAGGAGTCTGACCAACTGGGAGTCAAGAATTCTGCCAGGCAGTGGTGTCACATGCATTTAATCTCAGCACTTGGGAGGCAGAGGCAGGTGGATCTTTTAAGTTCAAGGCTAGCCTGATCTACAGAGCTAGTTCTAGAACAGCCAAGGCTATACAAAGAAACCCTGTCTGGAAAAAGGGAGGGAGGGGGGAAGAAAGGGAAGGAGGCAAGCTAACATAACAGCCCTTTATGCAAAAATATCAGTGAGTCCAGGCTCAAGGCCTGAATGTATATGACTTTGGCTAGAGAAGGCCTCATTCCTTTCCCCAGACACTTCTGGAAATTTCAAACAAGACTGTTAACTTTGTTTATAGTGACCTGCCAAATGGCTCAGTCAGTAGAAGACTTGCCAAATAAGCCTGACAGCCTAACCTAAGCTCAGTCATCAGAACTCAGCTGGATGGAACGAGAGAACTGACTCCTCTGACCTCCACATGGGCACCATGATGTAAATGCACCAATACACACAAGACAACAACAATTATAATAATAAATAACTTTTTTAAAGAGCATGACTTCATTTACAATAAAAATAATTCGCCATTCTGCATCCTGTTATCTAGACTTTTTAACATTATCAATTCTAATCCTATTGGGTGCCCTCAAGAACTACTCCCCAGATAATAGCTTCAAACCCACCCAGCCCCTATCTTTGACCTGTAAAGATAACAGTGTTCCCTCTAAGAGAAGTCCACGTGAACGCTTAGGGGTGTGTCTCTCTTTCTGAGCTCTCCTCTCAACTCTCATGTTTAAAAGGAAATCTTTTAGTAAACCCCAGCTCTCATTCATACTGGAGAATCCCAGCTCTGTTTTCTAAGTTGAAGCTACAGTGACTATTTGGCTTGAGCCAAGGTTCTGGAAAGATTTGAGAATTCTGGCTACTGTGGGTGACAGGGGAATGTATGGTGTGAGAACATTTCAAAATCACAGTTCTCAATCCTCTAAAGATATTAATTTCCAACAAGCAGAGTCAAGCTTCCCACCAAACCTCAGCTTAAATCTTTGCTGTAATTCAGGAAGCAAGTTAACAAGTTGTTTAGAATAGAAAGGAGCTCTGATTATCTACAAGGGACAAACACAAGAATGGAGGGCAGTCTTCATATTTACACCTTGCTATATTGTCTGATATTTTTCCAGAGGGTAGTTAACACTCTATTTTTAATATCCAGCCACACCTCTTTTTAGCACAGATTCTAGGTGCTCCTGCACTATCCAGGAATCCCACTCACTCACACAGGCACACCTCATGCTGGAAGATCTGCCCTTGCTTCCCTGAGGGCTTCAAGAAGTGTGTCTAGGGCTGTGTCTGCACAGAGCCATTTGACCAGGATGTGGGAACCTCCTATAACCCTCTGTAAACAGTGTTCAAACTAGTTATTTATTTTTTTAAAGATTTATTTATTTACTTATTGTACGTATATGAGTACTGCAGCTGTACAGATGGTTGTGGACCATCATGTGGTTGCTGGGAATTGAAATCAGGACCTCTGCTCGCTCCGGCCGAAAGATTTTATTATTATTATATATCTAGGTACACTGTAGCTGACTTCAGGTGCACCTGAGGGCGCACCAGATCTCATTATGGATGGTTGTGAACCACCATGTGGTTGATGTGGTTGCTCAGGACCTTCAGAAGAGTAGTCAGTGCTCTTAACTGCTGAGCCATCTCACCAGCCCTAGTCATTTTTTTTTTACAGCTATAATCCATTCTCTGTATCTCTTTCTATGACATATGTAAGTGATAATAAAGATATTGACTTGATTTTAAAATAAAAAAAAAAATCCCAAGCAGGCTGGGGAGATGGCTCAGCAATTCAGAGTGCTTGCTGCTCTTTCAGAGAAACCAAGTTTGGTCCCCAGCTTCCTTATCAGGTACCTGGAACTCCAGCTCAGGGGATCTAACATCCTCTTCTGTATTCCTCATGCCCCTTCACTCACATGTCAAACACACACACATACACACACACACACAAAACAGAAATAATAAATCTTTGAAAATAAAAACAATGTTTTCATAATACCCATCAACATCAAGATACACCGTAGGGCGTGCCACAGGAAAGAGATGTAATGCTAAGTAACACTCTATTTTTCTCTGTAAGATTCGTAGAGCCGAGTCTTACATCCAGGATGTTGTCGCACTCACAAAGACACAGAGACAGAGATCAATGCAATCGGCAAGAGGCTTTTAATAATCCAGTATACTGGGGTCCTCCTGCATTCAGGAGGCACCCCGAGGCGACCCCGAGGAACAAAGGCACACACTTTTTATACCCTTCCAGAACATAGGTTTACAGCATGAGTTGGTTATCTCTCATTGGTGGAGCTCATTGTTCTTTGTTTTCATTGACCTTTGTACCCCAGGTAAGGAGGAGATACCTATTGCATGTAGAAGGGGTGGGGGGGAGATTCACCCCCTACTGGGGACATTTCCTGGAACTGGGCATTACTCCCCACAATTAGGGCATCTCTTGGGGATGTTTGTTCAGTAAACCTTTCTGAAGCTCTCTGTCTTTAGGCTTAATGGGCATTTCTGGCTCCTCGGTATTTTTATGAGGTGTCCCTGTTTGCTCAATTCTTACATCTCTAGGCAATACTGCTCTAAAGAAAGAACTTTTAGGAAACAATAGTGCATTGCTTCTCGGCCTTTTGGCTAAGATCAAGTGTAGGAAACAATAGTCCAACTGACCCCACCACCCAGGCTGTGTAAGCAACACACAGTGACCTCCACAGACATTTAACACAGCTGTGGTCAGTGGCTAGCTGTGTGAGACACTCATTGAGACATTATTTTTCTATCAGAGTACATCAACTGAACTATTACTAAAGTGCTTTAGAGAGTTTCATGTATATCTAAGTAGCACTCTACCACAGAAGTGCATCCCTTGGTCCTGTTTCTTTTGATTAAATAACAACCACTTTAAAAAATGATGCATTCTCCTTGGGTGGTAGTAACCTACTCCTTTAATCCTAGGCAGAGGCAGGCGGATCTCTTGTGAGTTCGAGGTCAGCCTGGTCTACAGAGTGAGTTCTAGGACATCCGGGGCTACACAGAGAAACCCTGTCTTGAAAAAAAAAAAAAGTATGTATTCTCAAGCTGAGAACCTGCCTATCAAGCATAAAGATCTGGGTGAACCCTGACCCTGAATAAAACAGGCATGGCGATAAAGCAGGCAAGCAGAGGGAATATCTTACCCACCTGGGATTCCACTTGGTTTAGGCTACAGCTGTACACACACACACCCTCCCCCTAACGATGCAGTTGACATCCTAGGACCACACTTGCATTGAACTGTGCACAAAGTCCCACCCCCCCAAAATGGAATGAGTTTCTCTGTCTCTAACAAACACCAATGACCTTTCAATGAACAGCCTTATTTAAAGATATTCCTAAATATATGAGGATACAGATTATGCTGGCTCATCCAGCCTAGACTGGTTGCAGATATGCAGTAAGGCAAACTGTATCCTTGCAGTAAACTCTGAGGGGAAATCCCCTAGTTAGTATGCAAAATTAGGCATATATAAAATTAAAACCAGATGCATCAGGGGAAGGAATATGTGCAGCAAGGGGGGGGGAGGCTTATATAACCCAGAACTATCAATCAAAATAAAGAAGTACCCAAATTTTATATGTGTGGGTGTTCTGCATGTTTTGCTTTGCAGGTTTCAGATTTCCTGCTTTTGTGGTCTGTCTCTAGGATCCTGCATAATCCAGAAAGCTCCTGAACAGTCAGGGTCAGTAAATCCATAGACAGGAACTCCAGACCCTCTGGTCTGAAGAACAGGATCTGAGTCAACTCTCTGGTGCTAGCAAGGGAGAACTGACATCCAAAAGTGAAAGATCATTAATGGATAATCATCTGGCTTCAGGAGCTCTAAACCCTGTAAGATCACATCCTTCCAGGCGTTCTGCTAAAGAACAAAGGCACACCCACCACTGCCCCATCCTCAAGAGTCAGTGCTAGGGCTGGTGAGATGGCTCAGCGGGTAAGAACACTGACTGTTCTTCCGAAGGTCCTGAGTTCAGATCCCTGCAACCACATGGTGGCTCACAACCATCTGTAATGAGATCTGACGCCCTCTTCTGGTATGTCTGAAGACAGCTACAGTGTATTACACTAGAGCGAGTAGGATGGAGTGAGTGGGGCTGTCCTGAGTTCAGTTCCCAGCAGCCCCATGATGGATCACAGCCATCTGTACAGCTACAGTGTACTCATACACATAAAATAAATAAATAAATAAATAAATAAATCTTTAAAAAAAAAAAAAAGTCAGTGCTAAACTGGCCTGTCAGTTACCACCTAGACAGAGCAAAGTCCCCAGGGAAAAGCTGCGTGCTCTAGAGATGTCAGCAATAAGTTAAAGCCTTTCTAGATGGGTGTCCCTTCAGCTGCTGTACATCACTTGCACAGCCTGAGCATGCTCAGTCCTTAGGGGTGTGCTATCTACTCTGTGCTAAATTCTGCCCACACTTCACACCTGTACCTCCTGTCTCTATCCCCTACATCACTGACACTTTTTTGTACGTTTTAAAATGATTTATTTATTTTTATTTACATTTGTGTCTCTGCCTGTGTGAGGGATGTCAGATCCTCCTGGAACTAGAATTTCAGACAGTTGTGAACCACCATGTGGGTGCTGGGAACTGAACCCTAGTCCTCTTGAAGAGCAGTGCTCTTACCTACTAAGCCATCTCTCCAGCCCCCAGGTACTGACACCCTTAAACAAAACCTCCAAATAACCTAAAGAGAGTCCATCACCTGATTGCAACCTCAGAGCTAGTCAGGTCCTTCAAAGGAGATCTCAGTGTACAGGGGCCAAGAGGAGTTCAGCCTGAGAGCACAGCAACATGTGTTTCACAGGACTACCTTGACTCCAAGATAAAGAAGCAAAACCATCACACAAAATAAATGTCCTATCCCACATCAGTACACAAACCCACTGAGGAGATCCCACAGTAAAGCCAAAAGACCGTGATCACTCTGATGCCAGTGTTGACATCTGTTCTTCCTGGATGACCATTCAGCCATTTGCTGGGCTCTTTCTTTCTACTTCGATATCCTTGCCTTTCAGATGATAAATGCCATCTGGTGTGAATTTCCCTTCCAGCAGTAAAGTGGGAGAACTTTGCGACTAAAGGAATTCAAAAGACCTCAGGGCTTTCATTAGATTCTACCATAGCAACTAAAGAGCTAGCTGGTGGGTGGGCAAGCATGTGCCAGGAACTCGCCAATGCTGGAAAAACCTTCGGCAGCTTGTTCACACACCACACAGGAGCTGAGCTCACTGAAAGGGGTGAACATCACAGTAACCTGGCATTGCTAACACAAAATGACAGAACGGGATACCATTCACTCTTCTTCCGTCCATACATATCATGTATGTGTGCCTGTTAAGGCTAGGCAATACTTTGCTCCTGAGATATACTTCCGACCTCTCACTGATCCTTACCACTCCTTTCTTCCTGGGCAACCCGTCAGTTGACTGAACTCTGGCAACAATGTCTTCCCTTGGGCACGATGTGTGGGAACCCCAGGAGCTGTTCAAAGCAGGGCTACCTCACCATTCACGGGTTTTTGCTGAAGCCACCCCAGCACCATCATATGCATTTATTTATTTCTGCCATAAAGCAAGTAAGCAAGCTCAGAGTTAAGGCTGGGCACATAGCTCAGGAGTGGAACACATGCTCTGAGTTTATGAAGCCCTAGGTTCAGTGCCTAATGCCCCCTCCAAATTAATTAACCAATTAATTTAAAATCCCTCATTTCCTCCAGCAATTAATTTGTCTGTCTATTGTAACACTTGTAAATGAGCTTCATCACAAACTCCTGTTCACAGCTGGATGGTGATGATGGCGCTCGCCTTTAATCCCAGCACTTATGAGACAGAGGCAGGTGGAACTTTGTGAGTTTGCGGCCAGCCTGGTCTATAGAGTGAGTTCCAGGAGAGTCAGGGATACACAAATTGTCTATAAACAAACAACTCCTGTTCATGTCCCATTTATGAGCTGTATATCAGAGTCTACAAACTACTCTGTGGTAGGTCACACCTGTGATCTCAGCACTCAGAGGCAGAGGAAGGAGGATTTGGGTTGAGGCCAGCCTGGGTTACATAGTGGGGAAATTGTAAGGTTTTGGGTTTTGTTTGTTTGTTTGTTTGTTTTAAAATCCGTTCTAATTTTGCTGGGCTTCAAAACTAGTGAGCAGGAAGGATCCCCCTACAAGCAAGCGCCTCCCACTTCTTAGAAGGCAGCCCCACCCTCCACCTGCCAAATCCATACACCTCTGTTTTTATACTTCTTTACACTGGAAGGCATAACACAGCCTGCCTGCCGGTGCTGGCCTCCGTGGTGCTGGGATTACAACCGTGCACCACCACGCTCAGTTTTTGCTGAGGTGATGTATCAGGCTCGGCAAGCTAGGCCCACTGAGTCCAGCCCCCAGTTCACTAATACCAAGCTGTTTTCTTTTCCGGGCTTACATTGTTCATAAAAGAAATACCGGGTTTGTGCGTGTGTGTGTGTGTGTGTGTGTGTGTGTGTGTGTGTGTGTGTTTTGTTTTTTTGTATGACTTCGAACACTGGTAAAATTGTTGGGCGAAACATGATCAATGGAATATATATGTTTTAGATGTGTGCTCAAGATATACTTTTTGTTACGACCTATTCCTGGAAGGAGACCCCGGAAGGAAGCAAGCCTAAGAGAGAAGCCTTTGCTGTTCCTATGAACTATCCAGACTTTTAAAATCTTGTCAGTGTAAACCGTTGATCAAAACTAAAATGTTCAGTTCCTAGATCCGCAGCTGCACAGTTGCCTGGCCAAGCTGCGGCCCAGGTGACAGCGCAGGGGCGCAGGTGACCACGCGAGGAGGGGGCGGTTGCTCGGCAACCGGAGCCGTAAACAACAGGAGTTCTCAGACCTGGGCCCGAGGGCGAGCGGGGAGACCAGGTGAGGGGATGCGGGCGAGCTGAGCACCCGCGGCTGACCTCCTAACCCAGTCTTCAGGCCCGGGTATTGACTGAAACCCCAAAGGTGGAGCCTGCGCATGAGAAGGATCCTGCTGGACACTAAATTCTGACTCCAGCTCCTCCTACCCGAAGGCCAACCCTCCTCCATACCAGGCGGGGCAAGGGACCGGGCCTCCCTCCTTCCCCGGATAGCTGGTTAAAGCCTGGGTGTGCCGCCCAGTCATACCACCCTGGCAAGGAAACAAGGCTGCTTCTCCCAGATCCCCCGTGGGCCTGGTCCACAGCCTGGGAAAGAGTGATTGTTGGAAGTAGGGGTGGAAACTGGATTAAGGGGTATGTTCCCTGCCATGCCTTCGGTAGTCATATTTGGCATCTCCTAAACACACACGCACACACACACATACACACACACACACACACACACACACACACACACACACACACACACACAGGCTTTATCCTTTCCTTTACGCGCATCCTTGCATCTGCAGGCTCCGGGTCTTTGTGCCTGAAGACAGACCACTGAGGAAATATAGCTTGATTGCTAATACCTTTCAGGAAGTGAGTTTGAGGGGGTCTGAATTGGAAACCTTCCCAGCAGACTCTGCAGGAAAGGGCTTAATTAGAGCCAAGAAGATAGGCTCAGGGGGTCCAGAAAAGGCACTTTTCTTTTCTTCTACAGGTGGCAATTTGGAACAGGCTTAAGGGTTTCAGACCTTTGGCTCTTTAGCCATGGCTACACTAAGTGCCAAGCCTAGCGAACGCTACCAGCTCTCCGACTGGCGCACCAACAGCTACCTGCTATCCACCAATGCAGAGCGGCAGCGAGATGCATCCCACCAGATCCGCCAAGAGGCCCGGATCCTTCGCAATGAGACCAACAACCAGGTTTGTGGACCCGCTAAGGCCCATGAGCCATGGGAGAGCCCTTAACCACTGACATCCGTTTTATTTGTATGTCTGATTGTATCCAGACTGTATGGGATGAACATGACAATAGGACCCGCCTGGCAGAGAGGATCACTACGGTCAACCGGTGGAAGGAAATGCTGGACAAGTGTCTGACAGATTTAGATGCTGAAATCGACAGCTTGACACAGGCAGGGAGCCAGGGCTGGGCCTACCCCTCCTTCCCCATTTTCAGATCTGGAAGCCACAATCCCCTCGGCTAAAGTGAGAGAGGATGGGCGTGATCTCCCAGGGCATGGCCTCACCAATCCCTCTTTCTAGGCCAAAGAGTCAGCGGAGCAAAACCTGCAGGCCAAGAACCTGCCTCTGGATGTGGCCATCGAGTGCCTGACTCTGCGAGAGAGCCGGCGAGACATTGATGTGGTGAGGGACCCGGTAGAGGAAGAGCTGCTGAAAGAGGTGGAAGTCATTGAAGCCACCAAGAAGGTCCTCCAGGAGAAGATCAGCCAGGCCTTCCAGCACCTCTGGTGAGGCAGGGGCAGGCCTGAACACATCCACATGCACTGGAGGCACAATGGGACTTGCTGGATGATACTTTCTGTCCCTCCTGGCCTTTTGGCAGAAACTACTCACCAGTAGGACATGCTTTCCCAGGCCTACTCATTGTTAGGATCCTAGGCAGCCTTTGTTCCATGGCTGAAAGCTCCTGCCATTGCACTCGGCCCCTTATTGTCTTATTGTAAGTGTTCATGCATGCATGTGAAGTCACATACCTGTGCCTTTTGTCTGGGGGACACTCACGAGGCTGTTCTGTCTTAGATGCAGCAGCACATGCATCATCATCACACACACACACACACACACACACACATACACCACAAACTTCCAGTATCCTTGCAGTCCAATGAGGGCTGCATCCTGGGCCCTGGGGCCATGGCTCCAGTGCCTTCTCCTTCCTCAGCCTCCTGCAGGAAATCCGGCAGCAGCTCAACTCTGACCACCGGGACAAAATGGAGACACTGGAAATCGACAGGGGCTGCCTCTCTCTCAACCTCACTTCCCCAAACATCTCTCTAAAAGTCAACCCCACACGCATCCCCAAAGAGTAAGAACAGTGTTTCAGTCAGTCCTTTCTTTCTTTGTCCCTTGTGTGTCTCAGTGACCCTCATTGTTTCCTTGTGTGTCCTGGTGACCCCCATTGTTTCCTTGTGTGTCCGGGTGACCCTCATTGTTTCCTTGCCTCCACAGCTCCACCACACTGCAGCAGTGGGATGACTTCACTCGATTCAACAAGAACAGGGCAGACGAAGAAATGAAAGGGGCCATAGAGTTGAGGGAAGCCATTGCCCTAGCTATTGCTCAGGTGACTAAGCCCAACTCATTCTATCTTTCCTTCCACACTGACCAAGTTAGCCCTTCCCCTGATGACTTAAAACAGTCTCACAAGGTGACCCTACTCTGGCCTGGCTCACCCTCCTCATGCAGACCAACAATGAACTGGAAGCTCAGAGGGTTGCAACAGAATTTGCCTTCAGGAAGCGGCTTCGGGAAATGGAGAGTTTTTACAGTGAGCTCAAGTGGCAAGAGAAAAATGTGAGTCCGTCCCCCTCCCCCTTCGCTCCCCTCCCCCCCCCACCCCCCCGCTGCCCTTCCCTCCCCGCTGTGAAGCAAGGCACAGGAGGTCTCAGTTGGGAGCCTTAGTGTGAGTCTTGCCGGTGGAGAACAGTAATGTCTGCCACAGACCTTAGAAGAGATAGACGAGCTGCAGAGAGACATTCGGCGACTGGAGGAGGACCTGCGTAGAAAGATGATGAACTTGAAGCTTGCACATACCCGGCTGGAGTCCAGAACCTACCGGCCCAATGTGGAACTCTGCAGGGACCAGGTACAAGGGGCCCCAGTGGAGACCACCCTGTCTGCTAAGGAGTTCTCAGTATTACCCCTCTGCACACGTTCCTGGTAGAACAAGCTTTGTGGCCCAAGGCAGCCATGAGGCCAGCTGAAGGGCCGTGTGGCTGAACTGAAAACCCCATCCTGCCCCTCTGCCTCCAGACACAGTATGGCCTCATTGATGAAGTCCACCAGTTGGAGGCAACCATCAATACCATGAAGCAGAAGCTGGCTCAAACACAGTAGGTTTAGAGAGTGGGCAGGAAGGGTGGGAGGCACTACCCAACCATGGGGCCATACTGCCTGCTGGTCCCTCTGGGCTTTATGCTGGTGAGATGACGGGGCCCCTACAGCCTGATGTAGGGCTGTGAACTCCCGATGTCTTCCTCTACAGGGATGCTCTGAATGCCCTGTTCAAGCACCTGGCCCGGATACAGGCTGATATTGCCTGCAAGGCCAACACCATGCTCTTGGACACCAAGTGTATGGACACCCGGCGCAAGCTGACGGTGCCGGCTGAGAAATTTGTGCCCCAGGTGGATACCTTCACGCGCACGACAAACCGCACACTGAGTCCACTCAAAGTCTGCCATTTGGAGCTAGCCTAGACTTTGGCGGCTTGAGGGAAAACGCAAGGTTAGGGGGAGGGGGGAGTGGTGAGGAGGACAGTAAAATAATAAAAATGGAGTTCTCAAGCCAGGCTCTTCTCTGCTACCCATGAGGGTGGCTGACGGAGTGACACAGTCCACTTGGGGGATGAGTCGCCTAGACTTCATAGGGGTCGAGTCCAAAGCGACTCCAGAAGGAATGCGAGTGTAGAGAGATACGGGTGCTCACCCGCAGGCAGCAGTAGCTTTGAGTGGGCAACATTCTTGTCCAGGGGCTTTTCAAAGGGTCCTCCGCAAGACTTTACGGAGCCGTCGGCCCCATTTGTGGTGCCATTTACAAAAGGGAACGTAGGTAGCGCCAAAGCAAAGCGTGTGAGTACTCGCGGGCCGCTGCGACCTCCAGCCGCTGGGTGGCGCTGTGAGTGGGACGTAGGCTGAGACTCCGGGCCACAAGGGAGCGCTGTGGGGATGCGGGGAGAGACGACCAAGGAGGGCGGCAGCCTCGGCGCCGGAAGTGGCGACTAGTCCGCGCGCGGATGGCGGCGGCGGCGGCGGCGGCAGCAGCGATGACGGCGGCGGGCGGCGGAGGAGCTGGTGCGGCCCGCTCCCTCTCGCGCTTCCGAGGCTGCCTGGCGGGCGCGCTGCTGGGAGACTGCGTGGGCGCTGTCTACGAGGCACACGATACGGTCAGCCTGACATCAGTCCTGAGTCACGTCGAGAGCCTGGAACCGGACCCGGGCACGCCGGGCAGCGCGCGGACAGGTGGGCGGGGCACCAGCGATCGGGTCGCCACCCTGGGGAGAGGGGACCGAGATTCGGGGGCGCGCGCGCTCGCGGACGAGGCTGCCGAGGTGGAGGCTGCTGCGGCGAGCTCCCCCGAAGTCACGAGGCTGAAGGCCCCCGGACCGGGTGGGTTTCCTCCAGCTCTCCATGGTGTAGGTCTCCAGCCATGGTCACTTTCAGGGCGCAGGCCTCGCCTAAACCTTGGCTAAAGCCAGATTCCACGTGGCCAGTTCCGTCGTGGCCAGCTTTCTCAAGCTGCTGGCCCTGTGTGGGCGTCGGCAGGGGCTGCCCCCACCCTGATAAGACATGTCCTTTCCTTTCGCTTGCATAGGCAACTTGTTCTCAGACTCCGGGTCCGGATGTCAGCAGAGGACTTGGTTCTTTTTGAAGAGTATGTTACATAGTAGAAGGGGGCCGTCGCCAGAACCCCAGAGGACACCATGAGTTAAGAGGCATTTAGAGGTAGGGGAAGGAGCGAGGAAGGGCAGGTGTGCGCCCGAAAAGCAGGAAGGATGGTAACAAAACCAGAGGAAAGAATTTCAAGATACAGAAAATTTCAAGTTACAGAAAAGTCAAGGTAGTCTGGACCCAGAAAACCATGTCGAGTGGGTCGAGAACATGGAAAACGGGTGTTAAAGGAAGCAGAGAGAAGACAAAGGCGACCATTTTATATCATTATGGTTTGGGAAGATGAAAAAAAAAAGGTGTGTTATATGTTGAGTGGTAGTTGGGAGGCTGCAAGAGAACATTTTAAGAGGGTCTTCGTGAAAAGAGCTGATAAGAAGTGGTCCAAAGGAAGTTCTAGCCTCAGGCAGTGCTAAATCAGGGAGCTCAGCCCAACCCCTAACTCGCTTGCATGATTCCTCTTGGCCTTGAAGATTCTCTGTCCGGGTGGCTCGCCTTGGCAGTCCTTTCCCTACAGTATGGTCCCAGTAGCTCTGTAGAAGAGGTTCTCCTTTTGCTCCAGTCTCTACAAACGTGGCAACTTGAGTCTGGAGCCCAGTCCTAAATACGGGACTGGCAATAAGAGATGGGTGCCTTAGAGTTGCCGTCTAACTAGGCAGGAGGTCAGTCCCTGGGTTGGAACTACAGAAGAGTGGCTCCCTTGGGAAGACCAGGGCACAGAGAAAACAGAGGGAGGACAGACAGTACCCCTCCCACCCAAAGAGGTGTGCTGAGCATATAGAGAGAAGGGCAAAGAGCAAGGCCTAACCCCCAGTGAGCGAGAGTAGCCTTTACCTGTGACCACGCTGGCAGAGACTAGGAATGTGTTTACAGCTCTGAAGGTGGGACACAGGGGCCACCTGAGAAGAGGGAAAATGGAGTTTGAGCTACGAGGAGGGAGTGGACTGGCTATTTGAAGGATCCGGGAGGCACTCATTAGAAGGCACTCCATTCTCTGTAACTGTCTTCTTTCAGTGAAGCAAAGACCCTGTCCTGGTAGCCTCTTTGACTATGGCACGTTAGAAGTACCAGAACATAGTAAGTGTGAGGTCACACACCTGTAACCCCGGCACTTACAAGAACGAGAAAGAGGCAGGAAGATCTCAGCAAGCTTGAGGTCAGCCTGGTCTACAGAGTCCTGGGCGAGGAGATAGAACCACTGACAGTGAGACCCTCTCTGTCTCAGAAACAAACAAAAGGGGATACAAGATAGCTCAGCAGTTAAGAGCACTAGCTGCTTTTCCAGAGCACCCAGGTTCAATTCCCAGTAGCCACATGGCAGCTCACAACCATCTGTCACTCTAGGCTCAATCTGACACCCTCTTCTGGCTTCCCTGGGCACCAGGAATGCATGTGGTGCACCAACGTACACGCAGGCAAAAATACCCATCCAAATACAAATTTAAAGTGGGGGGAGGGGGGACTCCAGAATCCCTGCAGCTAGGGGAGATGGGGAGGAGGTGGGTGCAGATGCAGAGCACACCTAGCTGGAAAGACTTGACCCAAGTACTAGGATTGGTTGGTTCTGAGCCTGGGTCAGGGAAGCCGTAAGATGGAAGATGGCAAGGAGGAACGGGGCAAGCTGGGAGGGATCTGTGTACAGACCCCATGATTTGAAAGGAAGAAGGCAATGTCCTACTTAAGAATTTGTGGCAGCTGGGTTGTGGTGGCGCACGCCTTTAATCCCAGCACTTGGGAGGCAGAGGCAGGAGGATTTCTGAGTTCAGGGCCAGTCTGGTCTACAGAGTGAGTCCAGGACAGCCAGGGCTATACAGAGAAACCCTGTCTTGAAAACAAAAACAGAAAAAGAAAAGAAAAAAAAAAGAGTTTGTGGCAGTGTATAAAGCCACCCTGGAGGTGGGAAGCATACAGCCCAAGCAGGTCATACTAAGATGGTGGTGAAGGAGGAAGGGAGTGGAAGGAAAGGTTTCCCTTCAGAAATCAGCAAGGCGCCATGACTGCCTTGCAAGAGACAGTTGCTGAAGCCCCAAGGCTGGGGTCTGAAGACTTCCTGGCTTGCAGGAGGAACGGGTAAGAGGTCACAGTGAGGTCATCGTAGAGGTCACCTGCTGGGCCACCAAGAGGAACAAGCATTCATTCCACTGCAGCCCTGTGGGTTGGTCTCACCCCCCCCACCCTGTTCCCTGCAGAGACATTGTACTACACAGATGACACCGCCATGACCAGGGCTCTGGTGCAGTCCCTGCTGGCCAAGAAGGCCTTCGATGAGGTGGACATGGCTCACAGGTGAGGGCTATAACCCTGGCATGAGAGAGACTACACAGGCCTCAAGAAAGGAGGAGTGCCTGTATGTACTCAATACCCCTTCCCTCAGCAGGACCCTTTCTTTGGCTAACATCTGCTTCCCAAGCTAAAAATTTGAAAACACTGTTGGTACAGGCACCCTAGGCAGCTAGCGCCTTCCAACTCAGCCTAGCCTTTTCTTCTAGCCCTGAGAGGCACTTTTGAAACTCATCTGCTTTCCTTCTCTTCGCCAGGTTTGCCCAAGAATACAAGAAAGACCCTGACAGAGGGTACGGGGCCGGAGTCATCACTGTCTTCAAGAAACTCCTGAATCCCAAGTGCCGTGATGTCTATGAGCCTGCCCGGGCCCAGTTCAATGGAAAGGGTTCCTACGGCAATGGGGGTGCCATGCGGGTAGCAGGCATCTCGCTGGCCTATGGCAGTGTCCAAGATGTACAGAAGGTACTGGGCAGGCTGGTCACAGAGTCCCCTTTCCCAACTCTGTCTCTAGAGATGTGACAGTGGCTCCTCCTCTCCATAGTTTGCCCGGCTCTCAGCCCAGCTGACCCATGCTTCTTCCCTGGGTTACAACGGTGCCATCTTGCAGGCCCTGGCTGTGCACCTAGCTCTGCAGGGTGTATCATCCAGTGAGCACTTCCTGCAGCAGCTTCTGGGCCACATGGAGGAGCTGGAAGGTGATGCCCAGTCAGTCTTGGATGCCAAGGAGTGAGTATAGGCTGGAGCAAGGGCTGAGGCGAGTCAGAGTGTCTCCAGGGCAGGGGTGGATACCTGGCATTGCCACAGAGCCAGACCTTCCGTTCTTCCTGGGAACTTTATGGAGTGGTTAGAAGAGGCCCCTTTGCCTCAAAGGATTCATGGCGCTCAGTGTCTCAGACAACAGAACACCTCCCTCCCAACCCTGTCAAGGCACGTGCACCTAGGTGGGACC
>NW_022196900.1:82650555-82650935 GCF_008632895.1 Mastomys coucha | reverse complement strand
GGCCTCAAACTCAGAGATCTGCCTGCCTCTGCCTCCCAAGTGCTGGGATTAAAGGTGTGTGCCACCACTGCCTGCGAGAGATGCTTACTTAGACTATAAAAGTCTTGCTGAGAAGTTGACGCATCATTAGGAACCTTCTCCAGCACAGGCCACCTGTCTATTGGCTGTGACTTGATACCAAGATTCAGCAAGCCTACAATGCACAGGGTCTGACTGAGCCTGCAATGCACAGGGTCTAGCTCTATTCTGTTGTGTTTTTGTTTTTGAGTTTTGTGTCTGCATGTACACATGCATGCCAGAAGAAGGCATCAGATCCCATTACAGATGGTTGGTTATGAGCTACCATGTGGTTGCTGGGAATTGAACTCAGGACCTCTAGA
>NW_022196900.1:82650234-82650522 GCF_008632895.1 Mastomys coucha | reverse complement strand
GTCATTTTTCCAGCCCCATGCTGGTTTTGTTTGTTTGTTTTGGTTTTTCAAGACAGGGTTTTTCTGTGTAGCTCTGGCTGTCCTAGAACTCATTCTGCAGTCCAGGCTGGCCTCAAACTCAAAAATCCATCTGCCTCTGCCTCCCAAGTGCTAGGATTAAAGGTCTGGCTTTATTAGATGCTGGTGGTGAATCAGACCAAAAAGTGTCCTAACTGTTCACATGTAACCTTCACTATAGCCTACAGGATGCTATTGCAGTCTAGAGAAGAGGAACTGGGTTGAAAGTCC
>NW_022196900.1:82650101-82650224 GCF_008632895.1 Mastomys coucha | reverse complement strand
GGCTACAGGCAAAACCTAAACCTGGGCAGGGGAGCCCGGTCCCCCTACCTCCTCACCTCTCCTGAGCAGGCAGGGCAGGACCTTCTTGAATTGGCTGTCTGAGCTGGAACACTCTGGACAGGC
>NW_022196900.1:82649758-82649989 GCF_008632895.1 Mastomys coucha | reverse complement strand
TGGCTCCTGGTTTGCTTTAGGCAAGGGCCTAAATAAAGGTCATGACACCATCACAAGGAGACCTGGGACAGACCTGGCTCTGGAAAGGCCCAACCTGTTTCTTACACATGATTAGTGCTAATGAAGGATAGAACCTGGGAGACACCCAAGCAGGTATGCTACCAAAGGAAACGCCCAATGCTAGCCAGGAGCGGGGCCAGCACCCAGAGCTAATGCAACCTTGAGTTCTGC
>NW_022196900.1:82629624-82646602 GCF_008632895.1 Mastomys coucha | reverse complement strand
CTTCTATCCCTTCTCCACAGCCTCAGCCCGGATTGAGACCATATACTCCAAAATACAGCACAGCCAGGTATTGGTCGAACACACCTTTAATCTCAGTGTTTGGGAGGCAGAGGCAGGCAAAGCCTCTAGGCAAAGTGTTCGAGGCCAGCCTGGTCTACTGAGTGAACTCCAGTATAGCTGGGGCTACACAGAGAAACCCTGTCTTGAAAAACCAAACAAGTAAACAAACAAGACTAGACCAGAGGCTGGTACAATCCAGACACTCCATAAAGTTTTGATAAATGACCTTGCTGAGGGCTCAGGGGATGTAGTTCAGCTGTCACTGGGTTGGTCTGGCATGCACAAAACCCTGGGTATATGGTGGCAAACACTTGTGATTCCAGCACTTGGGAAGTGGAGACAGGAGATCTGAAGTTCAAGGTTATCCTTGACTACATAGTGAGTTCAAGAGACCAGGATGACTGACCTACATGAGAGCCTGTCTCTGAAAACTTTGTGTGTATGTGTGTATGCACATATGTGTGTGTGTGCACACGTGTATGTGTGTACATGCATGTGTATGCATGTGTGTGCGTATATGTATGTTCGTGTGTGTGTGTGTGTGTGTGTGTGTGTGTGTGTGTGTATGTGTGTGTGTGTGCCCACAGGACAGCCACAGCACCTTTTCACCCCACCTCCACTTTTTTGTTTGTTTGTTTGTTTTCCCTGGCTGTCCTGGAACTCACTCTGTAGACCAGGCTGGCTTGAACTCAGAAATCCACCTGCCTGTGCCTCCCAAGTGCTGGGATTAAAGGCATGTGCCACCACTGCCCAGCTCCACCTCCACTTTTAACCTGTCATCATCCACACTTTCTTTTTTTTTTTTTTTGATTTATTTATTTATTTTATTTATATGGTATACTGTAGCTGTCTTCAGACACACCAGAAGAGGGCATCTGAGACACCATGTGGTTGCTAGGAATTGAACTCAGGACCTCTGGGAGAGCAGTCAGTGCTCTTACCCGCTGAGCCATCTCTCCAGCCTCCCCCACCACCACCACCAATTTTCTATATAGACTTCAACAACGCTTCTCAAACCACAGCCAGGTCATCAGGACAGATGTGGCTGATGTAAACCTGACATCTGCATCTTGCCAAGCTTCTAGGCTACACTGATGAGTCCCGACTGTGCACCACATGCTACCACAGCTCTCCCCAGGCTCTCGCTGGCTCTGGATTCTCTAGTGGCTCCCTAGCACTCACACGCTACATCTCCGTTGTTCTGCCTTTTGGCTTCTGGAGGAGGATGCACAGAGAAGGTCCATCCTGTGTGAACTGTCACTGAGGTCCCACTGTGGGAACATACTCCATGTCTAAGAGCTGGGGAGGGGCCCTAAGAACCATTTAGGTCCTCTTCCATGTCTTCTTCATGGCTCAGCATGTCTCTCCTTCCACTCAGACCTGTGTGTCTCTGTCGCCATCTCCACTGCCTATGCAAGTGACTCCTCTCTTAACCCTCTCCCATGCCCTTGAGACAAACTGAGGTGTCTATTCCCTGAGTGAGGTCCAGCTCTTGCAAACTGTGAGCCGTGGGCAGGTAACAAGGCATACTATAAGGCCAGTGTGAACAGGCCATATGTGTGCATGCCGACCTCAGCTCTGGGTCTGCCTCTCTGGGGGTGGGGGTCTACTGGATCTCTCTAGCTCAGCTCCCTAGTTTAAATGTGTGGGTAAGAACTGTCCTAAGGGTTGGGAGCTGCCTGGCTCCTCATCACCCCGGTGGCTGTGAGCTCAAGAATACACCTCTGTTCTGTCCTACCAGGCTGCAGTTCCACTCAAGGGCCCCAGTGTCCCACACCTGGTGCGCAGGGGACTGCAGCTTAGGGAACAGCCCTGGAAGGAGATTTGAGGGAGATATCAGGGTCAGATGAAAACTATAGGCAGACCACATGTCCCATTGGAAAGGTGGAAGGCCGTGCAGTCTCTGAAGAGAAGAGCCATCTAGTGGTACTTGGAGACAGGAACTAACTACAGATGAATGCCTGGCCTTGTGGGTAGGCTTATCCACCCTGAGGATCAGACAAGCCCTCCACAACCCTGGGTGCCCTCCATACCCACCTTCCCATAGTTGCTTACAGGACCCTCTCTGCCTAGAACGCCCATTCTCCCTTTCTCTTCCAAGCAAACTTCACATTCAAAGCCCGGAGTGGAGCGAGGGAGCACTTCTTCCTCCGAGCAGTCCTCCCAGCCTCCTCTTCTCATCACCCACCTCAGCCATTATCACTCAACAAGTACTCAAGAAAGCCTGCAGCTGAGGCTCCAGGACTGGCTCTGACCAGGCCACCCTCCACCTGGGGCCCAGCCCTAGGGAGTCTGATCAGGAACTGGTCTCTGTTGCTCTTCCTGACTCCCCAGGCCTAGGCCAACAGAAAGTTAGCCAAAATGCCCTTCCTCCTTACAGGTGACTATATTTAATGCCAGGCCCCTGGCCTCTGCCCACTTGAGTCTAGACACCTGCTAGCCCCTGAAGAGACATCTCATTGCCACCAAACCTCCAGCCAGGGAGGTAAGAATGTCCAGGCTGAGACAGATGACCCACAGCCACATCCCCTCAGGCAGGTAGCCAAGAAAGCTGGCTCCTTCTATCAGGGGCTATGGCCTGAGCGGGTGCCACTCTGTGCTAGCTTCCAGCAGAGCTCTTGAAAAACCTCTGACCAAAACAGACTGGAGGGTCTCCAGACCCAGCCACCCAGCCTCAGCCTGGCAGTCCCGACCTCCTCAGCCTTCATCCAGCTCTTCGCCTTCTGGTTCCCATTTGCAGCCTTTTCCGGAGCGCCACCCTCGGCCGCTGTCGCTCCAGCCGGCCAAGATTCCTGGGCCTCGCGGCTTCCCTGCGTGGTGGCGGCAGCGGCAACGGGAGAGGCCGGGTTGGGCAGGGAAGGAGCCGGCGGGAGTGCGGCCAGGCCACTGCACTCAGGCGGGGCCAAGCAAACACGGCCGCGCCAGGAAGCGAGGCGAGATCGTTCACAAATGAGAAAAAGCTGCTTCCGACTTGGGCCGGGGTTTTACAGCACAAGGAGCTGAGGCCACCTGCAGGAGAAGCGGGCGGCAAGGGCACCCAGCGCTTGGGAGGGAGGGGCTGCTACTGCCGCAGGAGCCAGGGAGTTTACAGGGCAACGAGCAACTGCTCTTCCAAGCCTTGGGTATCAGAAAACCCAGCCCCAGAACCTGCTTACCTTTTTTAGGTGGGCGGGGCCACGGACGTCCTAGGAGAGGCAGAGCCTGGGGGGTGAATAAAGGACAGGAGCAGTGAGAGGATTCCTGGAGAAATCGAGGGAAACCTCCCCGCCATCGCCGCACCCGACCAGGAGCCCAGCAGGCCCCCTCCTCAGCCCGGGGCTCTTGCTGTCAGGCAGTGCCACACTCATCCTCTCTTTTGTTCTATGCACTTAGCGACAGTTCTGGTTTGAGGCACTGTGGAAACCCCCTTCTGTGTGCCCTTTTCTGGCCAAGTCAAGTCTCTACATTAGGACTGGCTGGGGGTGGCCCCTAAGATGGGTAAGTGGTCATCTAGGGACGTTCAATACTGATGTCTCCATCCCTGCCCTGTAGGAGCAGGGAGCATTAGTCAAAAAGTCATCACCACAGGATTGGCCCTTTAATCTCAGCACTCTGTGAGGTCGAGGCCAGCCTGATGTACATAGTAAGACTTGTCTCAAATTTAAAAAAAAAAAAAAATCCCTTCGCGCCCCAACACACACAATTGGCTAAGTAAGATGCCTGGACTGTAGAAACTCAGAGAAAAGCACACTGTCCCTCCGATCCCAATGAGCTTCCCCTAAAAAGCTTTGTGGAAGAAGGGACATTGAAGCTGAATCCTGAAAAATGAATAGTAAGTAATCTGAGCGGCAGATGAGGGGAGTAGAGGAATTTCAGCCTGTAGGAAACTGCTTGGGAGACTCTGGGATGGTCTAGAAGTCTTTGGAGTTGGAGACCAGTCAGGGAGGCAGGAACTGAGAGTCCCGGGAGACAAGCTTTGGAAGTCACATTTCCTTCACTAGAAATAAGGAGGAGCCATTTAAGGCAGTGGAGTGCAGAGGCAGGAGGAGCCAGAGCTTTGGATGGCAGACTCCCAGTTGTGCCTCTACTAAACATGGTACCAGGTTCTGTCAAAAGCCCTAGTTCAGGGCTCAAGATGTAAGATAGTTGGGAGAGCGCTTGCCTAACACCCACAAGGCACTTGGTTCCATCCCCAGTACTGCGTAAGGTCCAATACGGTGCCTATCAGCCCAGTACTTGCAAGGTGGAAAACATAGAATCGGGTCATCTTCATCCACACTGTGAGTTCAAGGCCAGGTAGGGCTGCTACATGAGACCTTGTCTCAAAATATTTGTAAAAACCCCCAGTCTAGGTAGGTAGAGGAGTTGGGGGCCATTGTCCAGACCCAGACATGACTTCTGAGTGGATAAAGAGGGGACACCCAGCCAGCCCACCTGGCAGGAAGAAGGAGGCTTCGTCACTCTCTCCCCCAGCTGCTTGCTTGCGTCTCTGCCCGATCCCATGGAAACTCTGACAGCCTGGCCTTCTCCGCAGCTGCAGTCTGATGCCAAAGCCTGAGGCTCCTGGCCGTCTCTCCACCTTGCTGAGCCCTGAACAGCCTGGCTATGGTAAACACCAGAACCCCAGCAGAGACCACTTTCTGAGCTTCTGGCCTGGCTGCTGGGACCTGGATGGGCTGTCAGAACCTCTCAATACAAACCTTCTGCCCACCAGCTCCTCCCTACTGGGGGTGAGGGGGTGGGGCATTTGATCCAAGCTGGATCTGAGTCTTGGCTACCAACATTAATTGAGCTGTTTGGAGGTGAGGAGAACTGAAGGTATGGTGTGTGGCAAAATCCTGAACATACACAAGCGACAAGGGGGATTAAAACAAAAAAAATCTAGAGAGAAAGGATAGTGCCCAGTGGCCAAGCATAAGATTGGGTTCAATCACCAGCACCACCACACACACACACACACACACACACACACACACACACACTAGTGCTGGGGATACAGTTCGGTTGTTAGTGTTTGCCTAACTCAAAAGCCCTGAACTCAGTTCCCAACACTGCATGCACCACATGAGCTCAGTGTGGTAGCACATATCTGTAATTCCAGTTCTTAAGAGGTAGAAGCCAGAGGATCAGAAATTCAAGGCCATCTTCAGCTATGTGGCCTACATATGTCGTTCAAGGCCAGGTGGTCTTAACTACTGAGCCAATGACCCCCTCACTTTAAATCTTTGCTCATAGCCAGGCAGTGGTGGCCCACACCTTTAATCCCAGTACTTAGGAGGCAGAGGCAGGCAGATTTCTGAGTTTGAGGCCAGCCTGGTCTACAGAGTGAGTTCCAGGACAGCCAGGGCTACACAGAGAAACCCTGTCTTGAAAAACCAAAAAAAAAAAAAAAACTTTGCTCATGCACCCATGTACACACGTGTGCTTGAAGATAAAGGGCAACTTGGAGGGCCTGATTGTCTCCTTCCACCCTGGGTTCTGGAGCCAAACTCAGGTCACTGAGCTTGTACTGCAACCATTTGTACCCACTAACCCATTTTGCTGACCCAGGCTTCAAACATGTGACTTTACTTGAGAAGGCGGACTGGGTTCAGCTGAGGAAGGCCTGGAGTATCAGGGTCAGAAACCTGGGTCCAGCCCAAAGCTGTACATGCTTATCTAATAACAGTGTCTAAATCCAAGAACATCCAAGAACATCTAGCATGCACAATGAAACAAATAATAAACCTTAAATCCATACTATGTACAGAACAGCACTGGCCACATCCCAGGCATAACTTTAAAAGCATTTTTTATTACATTTTTTATTATTGTGGGGGAGGGCCATGCATGCCTCAGCTCACGAATGTGCAGGTCAAAGTAATTTTCATTCCTTTTTTTTTTTTTAAGACGAGGTTTCTCTGTGTAGCTCTGGCTGTTCTGAAACTCACTCTGTAGACCAGGCTGGCCTCAAACTCAGAAATCTGCCTGCCTCTGCCACCTGAGTGCTGGATTAAAGGTGTGGGCCACCACACCTGGTGATCAGACATAATTTTCAAGAGTCATTTCTCTCCTTCCACCATCTGCACATTGAGCTCAAACTCAGGTCCCCAGGCTTGAAGGAAAGCCTCTTGATTCACTAAACCTCTTCATCACCCTTTAACGCCCACCCTCAGCATACCTTTACCACATTCCCCCAGACCTGCAAGGCTAGAACTCCTGTTGAGGAGGAGCATGGAGGCCCAGAGGTGTAGCATCCACTCTCCAAGGTCTACCTTGAAGAAGGCAGGTCATAAGTGGCCACAGCCCCCATACTTGGGCTTCCTACAGATTAGGGTCCTGCTTGCCAAATCCACTCCACCTTAATGAGGTGCCACCTCAACTATAGACAGACAACACTGGGCACAGAGTGGACAGCCTCTACTGAGGGCCTCAGGAGCTCCCTCCCGAGATTCTACACTGTAGGAAGCGGAGTGAAGGGACACACCAGAGCCTTGCCTGAGCTTTCCTCAATGTGGTTCTGTTCTCCATGCCCTAATTCTTTCCTTCCTCCTCTGGTGACATCTCCCCTTTGCACAGCTAAGTCCCACACCAGCTATGGGGAAGGACAATCTTTATCCCTACCGAGGAGCTTCTGAGAGCTGCCAAGTCCCAAAGTGGACTAGCCTGGTGTCAAGCCCAGTTCTCACCACAGCATTCCAAACACAGGCCCTGAGGATTCCCAAGGGCGCTGGGAAGCAAACTCGGCTCCTTGCAAGGTGATACTCACTGGAGAGGGGTTCACTGCTAGCCCCACTGAGGGCGGGTGGAGGCTACAGTCCCAAGTTAAATATTTTTGTTTTAGTTTTATTTATTTCTGTATGAATGTTTTGCCTGGAGGTATGCATACCACCTGCATGTCTGGTGCCCACAGAAGCCAGAAGAGGGAGTTTGGGCCTGGGACTGAGTTATGGGTGAGTGTGAGCCACCATGTTGGTTCACCGAATCCAGGTCCTCTGCAAGAGCAACAAGTGCTCTTCATCACTGAGCCATCTCTCCAGATCCAAGAGTCTTATTTTTTAAAATCACCAGTTCAAGAACCACTCAGGAGCAAACCATGTGGTTTTGTTCTGTTTAGTTTGAGATAGGGTCTCCTTAACCCAGCTGGCTTCCAACTCAGTTGAAGCCAAAGATGATCTTGAACTCCTGACAAACCAAGCAGTAGCTGACTTTTTTTTGGGGGGGGGTGTTGTTTTTTTGAGGGAAGCTGACTTTTTTGAGTATCTGTTTGTCTTGAAGCAGGGTTTTGCTATGAAACCCGAGCTGTGTGGAGTGCAATACAATCCTGTGTCAGCACGCCCAATTATATTACACACTTTTGTTTGTTTTGTTTTGTTTTGTTTTTTGAGATAGCGTTTCTCTGTCCTGGAACTCACTCTGTAGACCAGGCTAGCCTCTGACTCAGAAATCTACCTGCCTCTGCCTCCCAAGTGCTGGGATTAAAGCATGTGCCACCACTGCCAAGCTTATATTACACACCTTTTTTTTTTTTTTTTTTTTTTTGGCTTTTTGAGACAGGGTTTCTCTGTGTAGCCCTGGCTGTCCTGGTACTCACTCTGTAGACCAGGCTGGCCTCGAACTCAGAAATCTGCCTGCCTCTGATTCCCAAGTGCTGGGATTAAAGACGTGAGCCACCATTGCCCCGCTACCTTTTTTTTTTTTTTTAAATATTTGGTTTTTTTAAAAGATTTGTTTATTTATTTATTTTATGTATATGAGTACACCATTGCTCTCTTCAGACACACCAGAAGAGGCCATCCGATCCCATTACAGATGGTATTGAGCAACCATGTGATTGCTGGTTACTGGGAATTGAACTCAGGACCTCTGGAAGAGCAGTTGGTGTTCTTAACCATTGAGCCATCTCTCCAGCCTAAAATATTTGTTTATTTACTAAGGGAAAAAGGTTGTGAGTGCCTTTGGGCCAGTGTGGAGGTCAGAGGACAGCTTTGGGGAACCAGTTTTCTCCTTCCACCATAGGTCTTGTGTGATGAATTCAGGTCCTCCATCTTGAGAGCGAGCACCTTTACCTGCTGAGCCATCTCTCTGGCTCCTTGAATGTGTTCTTACGACCTCACCAGCCAGCACCTTGACCCCTTCATCAGTGATACACAGTCTCTGCTTCCTAGAACGTGTGTGAGGACTAGACATGCTGTTTTGTGCATGCTGGACTTAGTGTAAATTGTTATACAGGGACTCAATACACGTACACTATACTTATTTTAAATGTCAACACCATGACACATCCCAGCAGACATGAGAAAGTATTCTAACCCCCACTTTACAGATGAGAAACTGAGGCACAGATGGGTCACTTGCCCAAGTTCATCAGCAGGACAGTGGAGGATGGTCCCGGAGTTGGGAGCCAAGCTGGCTAAGTCCAAAGCTGAAAACTAGCCTCCATCAAGTGTTCCTGGAGGGGGGTGTCTGCCTGCCTCATCCCCTCAGCTCATCCCCACTTTGGCTAACCCCCAGGGTTTCCACCCCCTCCCCAGTCCCTGCCGCCACTGCAGGAGGGGGCTCTGCATTCCCGGCTAAGCATCGGATTTGCTGAGCTCTGGGAACTATGAAAAGAATGTTTGCCACGAACTAATAAGCTCGTGGTCGCCCGTCAGGAGCGTGGCCTGGAGGGCCCACGCAAGCTTTGCAGCAGCCAGCACAGTGGGAGAGATGGAGGCTAGACAGAAGGGAGAATTTCCTGGTCTTAAGGACTGGGATGCTGGAAGGGGTGGGTGCCAAAAAGTTGGCCTCAGCCAGGCGTGGTGGCTCACTCCTGAAATTCTATCTCTCAAGAGGCTAGGGCAGGAGGATGGTGAATTTATGGTCAGCCTAGGCTACACAGAGAGTTCCAGGCCAGCCGGAGCTACATAGGGAGATGGAGCTTGGGGGAGGGGGAGAAGAGAGTGGGCTTCTGGGAGCTTGCAGGGGAGAGATGGCTTCCCACCCCTCGGTTTCCAGAGCTAGCCAGGCCAGCATCACTGGCTCATCTCAGAAGCATGGCCACTGAGGTCTCATAGCAGCCAGTCAGGGCTGACAGGTGAGCCAAGACCCTGGGCTCGGAGCCCTTATTTGAAGAAGCTAGTGTCCCATACTGTTAGGTGTCCCTGCCAGGCACCACTGAGAGGTTTCAGATACTAGAAAACAACCGCCCAGCCCTCTCCATGCTAAACTCTCCCCACGAGCCTGACCTTCAGATTGTTTCCTCTCTGGGGGAAAAAAAAATGTGTTACAGAGATGTGTGGCATGCTGAAGACACTGATAGTCGTCCACTCCTGTCCTAAAGTGAAGAGAATCAGGGCAAGGAGAAAGACCAGAGGTGGGTGTCATCACAGACCTGGCTGGGTCAGCAAGTACGTGACTCCTGACCTACCCCAATCTGTTCCTGCCTTGTACTATCACTACAGGATCAGAAACATGCCATGTCAACAGAGGGCCAAAGGAATGATAAATCCGCATCACTGTTACACTCTCTCAAGGAGACAGAAAGAGGAATTTAAAGTACAGGGTGCCTGGGCTGGAGAGATGGCTCAGTGGTTAAAAGCACTAACTGCTCTTCCAGAGGTCCCGAGTTCAATTCCCAGGACCACACAGTAGCTACTGTCTGTGACTCAAGTTTCCCGGGATCTAAGAGCACTGGTTGCATGCATGTGGTATACAGACATGCATTCAGGCAAAAATCCATACAATAAATAAAATCTTTTTAAAATAAAAGAAAAAAAATTAGAGAGCTTAAGGTAGTTTGATATGGTTCCCCTCCACCCCAGGTCCCTGATAGGCCTGTGAGAGAATGCTGCTTCTGTGGAGAAGGGCCTGAGCCCAGGCCTCTGCTTTCTCTCACTTCTGTCTCTGGTTGCTATGTGACCCTAGGTGATCCCCCCCTAAATCTCTAATTCCATCCCTAGATGGCCAGCAGTGCTGGCCTGGCTCTCCCCATAAGGTCTTCCCTAGCTCCCTGATCCCCCCAACCCCCCCACAGGCCTTTCTACTCTCTAAGAACAGGCACAACCATCCATCCTCATGGGAATGCTTAATCATTGAAAGCTCCCTAAGAATCTGGATGGCACGAGGTCAGTACTTCTATGCTCCATGATCCAACCAAGGAGGTGGCAGAGGTGGCAGGCATACTGTTCAGAAAGTTCTGGGAGTCACTTGTACGATAAAGGTACCTGGGACCACCCTTCCCTCACCTTTCCACAGGTTAAAAAATAGTCCCAGAAAGGGATTCTGATAATAGGGAAACTGAGGCGCAGAGACATGCAATGCCAGGGCCAACTCTTGAACCTGCATATGCTCTCTTCACTGGAGATCTGCTGTCTTATACCTCTCCTACTCTGGAGATGACCAGAGAACAGAGAGAGCTAAACTTCTCTCTCAGAGAACATGGCTTCCCTGGCTCATATCTAGGCATGTGTATGTGCACATTCTGGCCTTTTAGGTGCACACTGGCTTCTGTACACACTCAGTGCCTTTTAAAGACAATCCCTAACTCATGGTCATACCCAGCTGCAGTTCCCAATCATTATAGTTTATGAGACTGGAAGCCCATCTCAAGTCTGTGAGGACAGACCACAGTGGTGCGGTGCAAAGCTCCCAGCCTGGCCTCTACTGATCCCATAATCAGATGAGTATGTTCCTTTCCTTTCCTTTCCTTTCCTTTCCTTTCCTTTCCTTTCTTGTCTTTTCTTTTTTCTTTTTTTCTTTCTTTTTTTTTTCGAGACAGGGTTTCTCCATGTATCCCTGGCTGTCCTGGAACTCGCTCCATAGACCAAACTGGCCTCGAACTCACAGAGATCCACCTGCCTTTGCCTCCCAAGTGCTGGGATTAAAGGCATGCACCACCACCACCACTCCCCCCAAGATGAGTACAATCTTCATCAATCCCTCCTCTCATCCCCATGGCAACCACTCCCTTAGCTACCTTTCTCCACACACTGGCCTCCTCCAAGATCTCCCTGCCTGGAAGAAGAAGGTGTCCCCTTCATGCTTAGCACAGAACAGCCAGTCACTCCCAGTTTGTACCACTAGGCAGCTCACACCGGGTCTCTAGATAATAACCTAAGAACCCCGACTTCAAAACAATATGGTCCCTCAACTCCCTCCTGTGTGACCCAACTAGCAAAACTCTCATCATCATGGAAAGCCTTACAGAGCTACCCTGAATCCTCCTCTCCCCAAACTCACAGTCCTGAATTCAGCTTGCACAGTACCCCCCTTCCTTGTGTACCTCAACAGGCACCTAGAGCCCAGAGGTGCACTCCATACCAGAGATGTTGGTGCCTCTGTTTCATCCACCCGACTCTGTAAGAGCCACAGGACCTGCTCCTTCGAGGCGCTGCTTCCCTACAAAGAGGCCCATGCCTGTCACCGAGGTTCTGGAGTAAGCTCCAGGCCAGCAGGGCAGGGAAGTTGGACTCACATCCTTAGGTCTGGCTGGGGCCCAGAGCAGGGAAGCAGTGGGGTATGGGGGCTTGGGCTGACAGCCCTGTTTGGTATCTTTTCCCTCCCTCTTGCTAAAAGACACATTCCCTTCCCTCCTTTCTTTCCCCTCCTCTGGGCCAAAGTGGAAACGCTCATGTGCACTGGGGTAGATGAAGTGAAACCGGAGAGACCCTAGTGAGCATGTAGAGTGTGAACCGGTATGCATGTATACACTATCCTGTGGAAGTACGTCTGGCTGGACCACATGGGGCTCACTGTGTGTCTGTTGGAGACCGAGGGTGCACATGTGTGTCATTGCTCTAGCATTTGTGGTAAGAGTGTGGTTGTGTGTGTGTGTGTGTGTGTGTCTACTCAGTGTGTGATTGTGTGTGAGTCTCAGTGGGAAGGAGCATGGTTATATGTGACTTATCTTTTTTCCAAGTCTTCATCTGTACTCATCAGAGCAAGGGGAGGCCAGTGAGTCTCTCTCTCTCTCTCTCTCTCTCTCTCTCTCTCTCTCTCTCTCTCTCTCTCGTCTCTACCGAGAGACCCCATCTGCACACCCTCGAGCATCCCTGTCCTCCCCTCCCCCAGCTTCTATGGCAGGCAAGTGAAGGAAGACTTTTGGGCTGGCAGGGTACCCTGAAAGGTCAGATGCATTTCTGTGCGAGAAATCTAGGCTGTTCTCCTGGACAAAGTGTTTCTAGCAGATACACGAACACACACAAACACGAACACACACACACACACACACACACACACACACACACACTCCAAGCAAACTCAGATCGGTCCGTCCTGGGTGCAACCCCAGACAGAAGTCTTCTGGCTGATAGCTGTTCTCTACCTCGGAGCCTCCTGACACCCGTGTGGTGAAGACACCAGAAAGCTATTCCAAGGATCTGGGACCCCAGCCACTTTTGGTCAGACACAACCCCCTCAATCCCTACAAGTCTCAATGGGTGTGGGGGTGCAGAGCCACTGGCAGGGACATTCCTCAGAGCCTCAGTCTTCGGGGCCGGTAGAGGTTGCCAGGTTGCTCCAAATAGAAAGAACTTGGGGTAGAGACGGAAAACCCAAGTAACTCGGAGGTCACCAGAGAATCAGAAGTGGCAGAAAGATGGGGAGAGAAGGTAAGGTAGACAGACGTTGTGTCTCCCTTCACCTCCCCCTCTGTCCTCAACCTCACCTCAAAGGCAGTTTTGTTTATTCCCGTTTTACAGGTGAAGTGAAGTGACACATCCAGAGCCACGGTCCAGTGTTGGAGAGGGAGGAAACAGGGGTCTCTATCTTCGTTACGTCCAGGGGACGGGTGAGCACCCCTCACCCTCACGCCAACCCCCAGTGTGATTCTCCTCCAGGTCCCTCGCACTGGGGCCTGAAGCGCCGCGCCCCATCGGGGCTGGACACCTGGCTGCATCCGACCCTCGGGGGCCCCCAGCCCAACCCCCCCCGCGTCGCTGCCCGCCTTTACCTGCAGAGCGGCCTCCGGGCGGCGCTCCGGTGCTCGAGGGCGACCCGGATGACGCAGGCTCGGGGCCAGGGCGTCGTCGGGGTCCGCGCCGCCAGAGCTCAGCGTCGCTCTGCCCGCTGCCCCGCGCCCCGGCAGAGTGGGCGGGCGGCGGGAGGGGCGCGGTGGGGCGGGGCCTCCGCCCTGCTCTTTCCACAGCCACAGCCAACGGTGCGCGCCCCGCCCGCAGCGCAGCGGGCTAGCAGCCTCTGGAGCTCCGCGGACCCCTGCCCTAGACGGTTGCCGGTCTCGGGAGCACCGGCGCTGCAAAGAGGGTAGGGCGCACGGAGTGGTCCGTGGGGCACCATTCGTAAGGAATCCACACGAGACTTAAGACTCCCCCAACTCGGGGACCTAGGTTGAGCCAGGAGGACTGGCTGGGGGTGGGTAGGTTGTGGGGTCGGGGGAGGAGGAGAGGAGGTCTTGATGGTCAGGTGAGCTGAGCCGGTGTAGTTAACAAAGGCAGACAAGGGCCTTACTAAAGTTGGTTAGATGTCACCTTCAGAGAGCCATGGAAAACTCTGGAGTGAGAAGATCTGTGCTTTAAAAGAGCCAGGTCGCTGCTGCACAGATAACAGACAGGGCCACGGGGAGTCCTGGGATGGTCCAAACAGTTAGGCAAGCAATCTGGAGGGTGAGTCATCTGTGAGATGAGCTGCAGCAGTAAAATAGACAGGATTTGGGTGTTGGGGAGAGGCGTCTTAAAAGGGGGTGGGGCAGAAGAAGCACCGGCCTTTCATCCCAGCACTCAGGAGGCAGAGGCAGGCAGATCTCTGAGTTCCAGGACAGCTATGGTCTACATAGTGACTTCTAGGAAAGTCAAGGCTACATAGACCTTGTGTGCTGGCTAGTTTTATGTCAACTTGATTGATACAAGCTAGAGTTATGTGACAGAAGGGAACCTTAATTAAGAAAATGCCTCCATAAGATCCAACGGTAAGGCATTTTCTTATCTAGTGACTGGTGATGGAGGACCCAGCCCATTGTCAGTGGGGATCATCCCTGGGCCGGTGGTCCTGGGTTCTATAAGAATGAAGGCTGAAACCAATGGTGGTGTTGGTGGTGGCTGTGGAACATGGCTTTAATCTCAGCACTTTGGAGGCTAGGCAGGCAGATCTTTGGTAGTTCAAGGCCAGCCTGGTCTACAGAGTTCCAGGATAGCCAGGGCTACACAGAGAAACCCTGTCTAATAAAACAAAAACAAACAAACAAACAAAACAAAACAAAAAGAAAAGAAAGAGAAAATAGCTGGACAGTGGTGGTGCTGCGCCTTTAATCCCAGCACTTGGGAGGCAGTGGCAGGAGGATATCTGAGTTCACGACCAGCCTGGTCTACCTAGTGAGTTCTAGAACAGCCAGGACTATATAGAGAAACCCTGTCTCGGAAAAAAAAAAAAAAAAAAAAAAAAAAAAAAAAAAAAAAAAAAGCTAAGCAAACCTCAGGGAGCAAGCCAGTAAGCAGCACCCTCCATGGCTCCTGCATCAGCTCCTGCCTCCAGGTTCCTGCCTTGTCTGAGTTAGTTTCAGCCTTGACTTCCCTCAGCGATGGGCTGTCACCTGAAAATATAAACGGAAATAAACCTTCTCCAAGTTGCTTTGGTCATGGTGTTTCATCACTGCAACAGAAGCCCTAACTAACATGCCCTGTCTCCAAAAAGGCACCCGGGTTTCTGGTTAGTGGCCTAGGAATGGTAAGGCCCAGGAAAGGGGTGAGGATGATCAGAGTCTGTGGCACTTCAAAGGATCCAAAAGGGAAATAGGACCTGTGGGCTTCTGGCACTTGATACCATGGGATGTGCAGAAGCGTGGGGAAACAACCCCGCCCTCAACCCCAGGACACAGCATAGGTCAACTGCAGCTACCCAGACAGAAGAGGGACCTGCAAAGCCCTGAGAGATGCTGCTGAGGTGGGAAACCAAGAGCCAGTGTTATTCTAGACTGCTGAGGAGATCCACAAGGCCAGGCAGGTCTCACAGAAAAGTGGCCTTTTCACTACGGGGGCAGGTGGTTAGAGTCGGGGACAGGGTTGGCATCCAGGCTGCAGAGGATGAAGAGCCATCCCAGGAAAAGAGGTGGGGGCAAGAAATGTAGTGGAGGATTTTAGATGAACCGAGGCAGGGAGAGGTTTGGGTGAAGGTCACTGTGTCTCTAAACGGGAAGGAGCTGAGGGATCCACATGACAACACAAGGAACAGAGAGAGCCCAGGGCTGTCTCAGTCTCGTCCCTTCCCCCTCCTGCCTGCCCTCCAAGGGCCTCCCACTTCGCTGTCCCCCTGCCAAGGTACACAGCAGCCCCACCACTATTCAGCAGGGCCTCTCACCCCCACCCACCCCCATGCCTGGATGTATTTTATCCCACCCCTCAAATTGGGGGGCTACCAGGGAGGTCTTCAGGTCTTGCTTTGTGGCCTGAGCCAGCCCAGAGGAAGTACAAAAAAGTCAAGCTGGAGCCTTGCTTGAGAAAGAGGGGGCAGGTAGGGACTCCGTGTCAGAGGAGACACAGGCAGGATGGACAGCTGGGGCCCTCCCCCATCACTAGTGTGAAAAGCAAGCCCTAGATGGGGCTCAGATTGGGTTTGAGCACTCAGAGAGGGCATGGGAACTAACTAAACAGCAGGGGTTAGAGGATGGTACCATGGATTCTGGAGCTAGCCTGCCTGGGTTCAAATCCAAATCAAAACCACATCACAGTCGAGCAGTGGTGGCGCACGCCTTTAGTCCCAGCATTTGGGAGGCAGAGGCAGGCGGATTTCTGAGTTCGAGGCCAGCCTGGTCTACAAAGTGAGTTCCAAGATAGCCAGGGCTACACAGAGAAACCCTGTCTCGAAAAACAAAAAAACAAAAAAACAAAACAAACAAACAAAAAAAAAAAAACCACATCACTATGGACCAGTGAAACCAATCACTTAGCTTCTCATGCCTCAGTTCCCTCATTCCAAAAGCTCTCATGGACTGCTGTGAGGGTCATGTGTCTTAATCCATGTAGATCCCTCAGTTGTGTGGGTGATATGGACAGATAAGGGATATATGCTGCTGGGAAGGAGGTTCCCATGGGCTTCATGTCCTCACTGAACTACAAACCCAGAGACTCTCCCTGGGCCAGAGGGTCTCTTCGAAGAGACAGCAACTGTGCCAACTGCCTAAGGATACAAAAGTCCGTCTGTAAGTATAAGCCTGGAAGGCTCCACCAAGAATTTGACCATTCTGGCACTCTGATCTCAGGCTTTCAACCTTTAGAACTGTGAGAAATGAACACTGTTCAAGCCAGAGGGAGAGAGAATAATAACAGAGGGTTTAATAAAAGTCTGGGGAGCAGTAGTGGCTCAGACACAATCAGGCGCTGAATTACAATAAATGTCAGGGATCTTGATCACCAACATCTAATAACAATTCATGTTAGTAATCTTCATTTCCATTACCACGGTTCTCCATTTCTTCTAAATTTGTTTTGTTATACCAATGTAAAGCAACCCTCCCTCCCTGCACCCCTCCATCTCCAGCCACTCCAGTTGGAGCCTGCAGAGGCCCTGGATGAGACACCCCCATTTGCCACCCTTCTGTCTGGCAAACTGAGGGAGGGATGTTTGCACAGATGTGTGGCCCAGGGGCATGCAAATAGTCTGGGGGGGAGGTGGTGGTGGCAAATTCCTGTTCCACCAGGGCCTGTCCTCTACTCCTACATCTGTTAGAGGACCAGACTCCTGGTTCTGAGATTCCTAGGAAGTTCTTCTCTCCTCTAGCTCGTTGCTTTCAACCATTTTGGTTGTCCAAGGCCTGTTTCTCCACAGCTGAGGAAAATGGAGACACTCCCCCTTTGTATAACTCCCCCCCACACACACTTGTACAGTTCCCTCCACTGTACAGCTTTCCCCCATTGTACAGCTTCCTCCACCTTGTGTAGCTTCCCCCACCCCTGTACAGCTTCCTCCCTTGTAAGGCTTCCCCCTTGTAAAGCTTTCCCTTTGTACAGCTTCCCCTCACCCCTTGTACAGC
>NW_022196900.1:82611657-82629550 GCF_008632895.1 Mastomys coucha | reverse complement strand
ACAGCTTTCCCTCCCGCCATACAGCTTCCCCTCCCCTTGTGTAGTTTCCCTCCCTGTACAGCTTCCCCCCTTGTAAAGCTTTCCCCTTTGTACAGCTTCCACCCCGCCTTGTACAGCATCCACCCAGAGGAGTCTTAGCTCCAGCTTCAAAAATCCCAGTAATGCAGTGGAAATTAAAGTTACCTTAACTATTCTAATCTTATAACAATTTTGCTTCAATCAACATCTAAATGTGACCACATGTGCCCAGACCACCCGGTGGCCTGCTTGAGGGTGGGAGGTGAGTGCTGGGATTAGAAGACAGCAAGAGACTCTCAGGCATGAGCCTGGTTCTGGAGGGGCTTCCTGGCCAGGCGGAGTGCGAATCTAAAGGCCACTGGATCTGTCTTCTGCCATCTCCTGACCTGCCCACACTGGGCTGCTTTCCTGTCTTCATGCTCCCTGGGGCAGGCTCTCCACTCTCCTCAACAAGTTGGCAATTGTTGGGGGGAAGGGGGGAGAAAGGCCAGGAATAATGATGCTCTACAGACAGGTGGAGTGGAGAGCTGACTGTGGAGGGTCCCCCAGGGCCTCCCACAAATGCGAGCATGTAACCCTGCTAGTCATCTTGAAATCCAAAACAATTCCTAAACAAAGGGTTCCGTGTGTCTGTCTGTCTGTCTCTCTGTCTATCTCTATCTCTCTGTCTCTCTGCCTCTCTCTCTCTTTCTCTCTCTCTGTGTGTGTGTGTGTGTGTGAGAGAGAGAGAGAGAGAGACAGACAGACAGACAGACAGACAGACAGAGACAGAGACAGAGACAGAGACAGAGACAGAGACAGAGAGAGCTTGAGTATGTATATGCTCTGGTGTGCAAGTGGAAGTCCAACGATAACCTCTGGCGCCAGCCTGTGCCTTCCATCTTGTTTCAGATAGGGGCTCCTGTTTGCCACTACCTACATTAGACTATCAGGCCTGTGCCACTGTGTCTGACTTTGTGTGAACTCTCCATGCAAACATGAGGACCTTACCTACTGCTACATCCCCAACTCCACATTTTCATTGTAGACTGAGTCCCCTGATTACGCATGGGGTCCTGTGGACCTACCCACATCCTCCTCTTCGTAAGAGCCTTTCCATCTCTGACACAGTCAGCACTCAGTGAACATGCCTTGCACTGAAAAGCTATGCTAGGTGCTTGGGGGTTCATCGATGAGCAACACAGATATGACATCCTCACAAGACTACCCTGCCACAGCCCTCACACTCCTATATATCCATACACTGGCTTTGCAAGACAGTTCTCTGGTAACAGCCACATTAATTATGACTGCCAATCAAGGGACACTCTGTCTACATTAAGAAGTTGACATACTGACCTTCTTTTGTTGCACCTTTTTTTTTTTTTTTTTTTTTTTTTTTTTTTTGGTTTTTTGAGACAGGGTTTCTCTGTGTAGCCCTGGCTGTCCTGGAACTCACTCTGTAGACCAGGCTGGCCTCAAACTCAGAAATCTGCCTGTCTCTGCCTCCCAAGTGCTGGGATTAAAGGCGTGTGCCACCACCACCTGGCTTGTTGCACCTTTCAAACAGCAAGTGAGTGTTTTCTTAATCGAGTTCTCGGAAAACACAGGCTCAGCATCCACAACACATGTCCAGCAGCCACAGAGGGCGAGCTGGGACCACTCACCTCTCACTTTCAGCCTCTCCTCCCCTTGCTGCTTACAGCAATGGGCAGAAGCTCCCAGCAAATATGATTGAGTATAGGCCAGCTAGCATAGTTCTATTGTTTGTTTGTTTTTTTGGTCTTGTTTTGGTTTGCTTTGTTTTGTTTGAGACAGGGTTTCTCTGTGCAGCCCTAGCTGTCCTGGAACTAGCCCTGTAAACCAGGCTGGCCTGAAACTCAGAGATCCACCTACCTCTGCCTCCCAAGTGCTGGGATTAACACCACTGCCCTGCTAAAACATAATTCTCTTCTAATGTGTATGGATTTTTTGCTTGCATGTAAATCTGTGTACCGTGTGCACATCTGGTGCCTGTGCAGGTCAGACTAGGGCTTCTGTCTCCTTGGAAATGGAGTCACAGCCCATTGTGAGCTGCCATGAGGGTACTCTGCAGGGCAGCCACTGCTCTGTACCACTGAACCATCTCTCTAGCCCTCTGGTTTTTACATTTCTTTATTATGTGTGGTGTGTGTGCACATTCTTGAGTGTCAACTTCTTAGTGTAGACAGAGTATTCCCGATTGGCAGTTATAATTAATGTGGCTGTTACTGGAGAACTGTCTTGCAAAGCCAGTCTATGGATTGAGTGTGTGCGGGCTGTGGCAGGGTAGTCTTGTGAGAAGGTCATTGGTGTGTATATGCACATTCTTGTGTGTGGAGATCAGAGAACAACTTTCAGGAATTGATTCTCTCCTAGCATGTAAGTTCTAGGAGTCAAACTCAGGTTATCAGGCTTAGAAACTCCTGCCTTTGCACGCTGAGCTATTTTGCAGGCCTAAGTCTATCTTTTCTCAGTCTCAGCCTCTTTCTGTGTATCTCTGCCTCTCTCTGTCTCTATCTCTCTGTGTATTTCTGTGTCTCTTTCTCTTGTCTCTGTCTCTGTCTCTGTCTCTGTCTCTCTGTCTCTCTCTCTCTCTCTCTCTCTCTCTCTCTCTGTGTGTGTGTGTGTGTGTGTGTGTGTGTGTCTCCAGGGCTTCTCTGTGTAGCCCTGACTGTCCTGGAATTCACTCTGTAGACCAGGCTGGCCTCAAACTCAGAGATCTGCCTGCCTCTGCCTACTGAGTACTGGAATTAAAAGTATGTGCCACCACAGCCCAGCTTATATTTTTGTTAAAGAAAAATATTCAAACTCCGGCAGCACATGCCTATAATCCCAGCACTTGGGAGACAAAGGCGGGAGAATCAGTTCGGGGTTATCCTCTGCAACAAGATGAGTTTGAGGCCTGAGGCCATCCTGGGCTACATGAAACACTGCCATAGCAAAACACAAATAAAAATGTCAAAAAGTTTACACACGAACAAGCACAAGGAAACACAAACACATCCATAGCCTGTATAAGACAGAGTGAAATGCTGGAATCTTGACTACTTGAGTTCAAATCCAGCGTGTAGCAAGTACTGGCTAGGTACCTCAGCCCTGCCTTTGTAACACAGAATAGTAATTAGGTTGTAATGCTCACGGGGAGCGGCTCATCTAGCACTGGCAGACGGCAGCTCCGCCATAAATATTAGTGCTTGTTCCAGACCACGTGTGTCCATGCTCACATGTGCTCTCTTGCCCCTGCACATCTCTCCTCCCGGCCCTTCCTCTGGTCCAGCTCAGCTGGAGATGCTGGCTCAGCTGACGTTCCCAGGCAGAACCATCAGAAAAGAACAGCTGCTTCCCAGCATCCCCTGGGCTAACTTGGGCTAGCCAGTGTGGTAAGAAGATGCTTTAAGCACCAACAGAGGCCTCCACCCAAACCAGGTACAAGGGAGTCCTATGCCTTGGCTTCTTAAACACTTTCTCCCCAACCTCTACTTCAGTAGCCCCCTTCCCTTCCCCACAGTTGAAACTTTCCTCTACTCCTGCCAGAGTGTAAATTGCCCCCAGGAATGTACTGAACCCCACAGCTCCCCTAGCAGTGGCCAGCGGCTGTCCTGGGGTCAGGCCTGGCCTTACATCAAAGGCTCAGGATCCGTAACAGCAGTTAAGTACGTGTCTCCGCCTGCCACCACCCTCCCCTCCCACTAGCCTTGGCTTCCAAGGAGCAGCACATGGCAGCACTTAAGCTCCAGGAGAAGGGAGGATGCTTTCCTACACCCCACCTCTCACACGCCACAATGAACCACTTGTTAGGAGACTATTTTAATTTTACTTAATGCGATTTCAGCTACTGAGGCCTCTGCCGCCGTCACTTCTTGGACCCGGATGCCCAGTGAGGGAGGCCAACCTCCCAGGAGGTGTAGTCTGAATATGGAGACCTCACTTAAGGTGGGGTCTGGGGCAGGAAGAGGACAGTTCCATCAGGGTCCGGGGCTGGGGCTCTGGACTCCACTCAGGAATGGGACTGGTTGAGGGAGGGCTCAGAGCTAGCTTGTACAGTTCAGGAGGCCAGACTGGCTTCAGAGTGTGTGCTGCCAGAGAGCCTTGGCCAACAGATTCTTCCAATGCCTGGAGTGTAGCAGGCAGATGCTTAGCCTGGTGGCCACGTGAGCTTTGTTGTTGGGTCTCTTGGGGGTAAATGGAGGAGGATACTCCACTCTTTGACAAGCCTCTAAGATTTACCTCATCAGGTGCATCTTTGAGCAAATTAACAAAACAAAACCTCCGAGTCCCACAGTCACTGGTGGGGACTGATGATCTTGTGGTGATCTGGAGACCTCTGGTGGCTAAGGGCTGCAAAGCGTGACTGGTCCAGAGCCCTGCCCAACCAGCCTGACCTACAGACTGTGTCCATTAGGCCCAGAACTCAGTTCTAAGCTAAGGCTCCCCAGAATCGCTCCTCACCAGTCAGCATTTCCCGTAAGAGCTTGTCCATCCTGCCTCATCTTGCTGGAACAGAGTGTATGGTATAACAGGAAGGGCTGAGGGTGGCCTTCACTACACTTCATTCACTACAGGGGTGAACACAAGGTGTGGCCAGCGGCTATCCTGGGGTCAGGTGTGGGGGGGAATAGGAAGTGAGGATGCAGGGGCAGCCCCTCTCTGTCCTTTAGTACTGCCAGTGTGTACACCACAATTGTGGGGCTGTAGGTGGGAAAAACCAACTAAGGAGGCCTTGTTTCCATGGTTTGTAACCCCCATGATGTTTAACTTCTTCTGGGAAAGGAGATATCTGAAACCTCATGCCAAGATGGCTGCTGGGAAGCAGCATGTGCTACATGGAGAGGAAGAAAGAAGAGCCCCCACTCAAAGAACAGGCCAGGGCAGTTGATTTTTTGACAGAGTCCACGCTTACTACACAGAGCTCTTCCTGTGAGTCCCAATCTCCTCATCCCTTTCATTCACTCATTCATGCATTCATTCACTCATTCACATCTGGCATGACAGGATTATGGCATTATGCTGAGTCCCAACCAACTCCAGCTGACCAAAACAAAAGGTCTGCCGTGGAGCCCCAGACTCTATCTGCAGGAAGAGGAGAAGAGGGCACCAAGGATGGGATCCTAGAGGGTCACCCTCCCTCTACTTGGAGAAATAAATGTGATGTTATTCCCCAGTGGCCTACCACAGCTGAGGGAAATCTTGCACAAAACGCCTCATCCCTGAGCCCTCGGGACGCTCAAGAACCAAGTTGTGTTTCCAGTATGGTGCGCCTGCAACCAGCTCTTCTCAGGTGTTAACCGGGGAAAGCCTCAGTCTAGTTTCCCAATAACTTGGCCAAATTCAAGGCCCTAGGTTGTCCAAAGAACAGGCCTGAGACAACCTCTGCCCCCTCCCTTTAAGGGCTATCTGGAGTCTGGAGAGGTGGCTTAGTGGTTAAGACAATTGGATGTTCTTCCAGAGGCCTGCAATTTGATCCTGAGAACCCACAGAGTAGCTCACATTCAGACAAAACATCCATACACATAAATTAATTTTAGAACTTTTTTTTTTTTTTTTGAGACAGGGTTTCTCTGTGTAGCCCTGGCTGTCCTGGAACTCACTCTGTAGACCAGACTGGCCTTGAACTCAAAACTCTGCCTGTCTCTGTCTCCCAAGTGCTGGGATTAAAGGCGTGCACCACCACTGCCTGGCTAGAACTTTAAAAAAAAAAAAAAAAAAAAAAAAAAAAGCCTATCTGTGGCCAGCAAGAAGGCTTGGGACAAAGGCTTGGGATCGAGTTTGACTCTCAGAACACACAGGATGGCAGAAGCCAAGTCTCAAAAGTTACTTCTAATCTCTACAGCAGGCCACAGTATGTGGGCATATGAGAGCCTGTGCGCGCGCGCGCACACACACACACACAAACACACACACACACACACACACACACACACACATGCTCATGTGCACTGTATCATTTTACCATTTATCTAACTCTGGTGAAAAGGATCTATATCCAGCTTCAGCAGGAGGATTACAAGTTCAAGGCCTTTGATCCCAGCACTTGGCAGAGGCAGGTGGATTTCTGAGTTTGAGGCCAGCCTAGACAACTTAATTCCTATTGTAAAGAAGTGGGAGCTTCTGTTGTTTGACTTCTTAGGTTTTTGTTTGTTGTTGTTGTTGTTGTTTTCTTCAAGACAGAGTTTTGCTGTGTAGCCCTGGCTATCCTGGAACTCACTCTGTAGACCAGGCTGGCCTTGAACTCAGAGATCCACCTGCCTCTGCCTCCCAAGCACTGGGACTAAGGGTGTGCTCAAGATATCAGCAAAGGTTTGTGTTCGAGGAACTGGGGATGAGCACAGAGAGCTTGCCTGGCTTATTTGAGACCTATGTTTAATCTCCTGCACCCAAGGTAAAGCTATCCCAATCCCTAAGGCTAGAGAGTGACCCTAAGTGCTAGTCAGCCTTCAGAACTTCAGTCAAGAACAGGGCTTTGTGTGTCCTTCAAAGCCTGCGGTCTCCCTCCACTTGACAGCGTTATGACCTCAGGCGGCCGGACCTTGGCTTTCACCAATGAAAATTGAATCATCTACCAGATAGAATCAATCCAGCATCTGCTGTGTGCTGTAAGCAGGCCCCAGCCGCACAGCTCACACACTGAGCAGAAGGAAAACATGACAGGATTGGGACTTCACTCAAGAATGTGTCTTTATTGAAGAATTTGTAAGAAAAAAGGATGGCCCCTCCGTAAAAGAGGAGATGTTGCCTCCAAACAGCAGGGAGGAATGAGAGCTGGGCGGCTTCCCAGAAGCCGGTGTTTCCGGCAGGACTGGCTTCCGTGGCCTGGCAAGACTACAGCATGTCACTACAGCCAATGATTCTTACCCACCCCTTCCCAGCATTCTCCCTCCCCTCCACAACCCAAGACTCCCTACAGCCATTTGCCAATGGCGTCATGAAGGCTTGGGAACAGATCATCAGGCTTGTCCCTTAATGGGGTCAAAGTGGGTTTTGCTTTGGAAAATTCACAGGAATGTAAAATGGTTTGAGCTCTCTTAGTCCAACCAAGGGCAAGAACATCTTGCCCTTCTGAAGGGAAATGGAGCAAAGAGTCCCCCTTCTGAGGTGCATACCTGTGGGGCAAACAGACTATCAGTCTGCTCTTTATTAGCATGGAGAGTGGAAATAAGGTTAGAAGAATATATAACATCGGTTTAAAAGTCACTGAGTTCCCGGGGCAGAGGGAGCGAGCCCTGCCTTTCTCATCCCAGCAGGCACTCCTCTTGGCTGCCCAAGTCCTAGACATGCTTATTCCTCTCCAGCTGGGAGATTGTCTTCAATCCGCCTGATGAACCTCATCCGGATTTCTGTCACGCCATCTCCCTTCAGAGTGTCCTGGACAAACTTGGCCTCCACAGCCATCTGGACCTGAGGAATAGAATGGACAGATGCCAAGCCACAGCCTCTGGGGAACCCCTCAGTGAGGCTAGATCAGAAATGCCCATGGAGGGAGGGAGGGGGAGGGAGGGGGGAGGAGGGGAGGAGGACGGAGGGAGGGAGGGAAGGAGGGAGAGAGAGAAGCTAAAATTCAATATATAAACTATATAAATATATAAAACTTCCAAACTTTTTTTTTAAAGGGACTGATTCCCACAGAGACAGGATTGCCAGCCCCAATACACTAACACCAAAGACAGTGACCTCAAGCAAGCAAGCAAGCAAGCAAGCAAGCAAGCAAGCAAGAGGCCTCAATCCACATAGACTGTGGCCCAGGTAACCAGTGTGGGACAGGGCTGCCATCCACTGTTCACAGAGAGCAGCACTGTCTCAGGCTGGTCAGGAAGGAGGGACCATGACTAGGCAGAGGTGTCTGACTTGGATCATGTCTCAGCAGCATGATTCCCCTGGACAGTAAGAGGCTGGCTGGGTAAGCCAAAGCCCTTTTCTCCATTCATCCACGCATTTACCAAGCAGCCAGGGAGCTCCGAAGCAGTGGGGGGTGGAGAGCTCCACTCACCATCTCCAGGGCTCCCCGAAGTACCCCACACAGGAGGTTGGAGTAAATGAGGGCTGAGTGGTTATCGGGAAGCTCCACAAAGTCCACCAACGGGTTATTTTCCAGGATGAGGGAGAATTCATCTCCAGCTGGGCTCCAGTTGGTGATGCTTGGAGTGATGCCCAGGTACATCTTGAACGCCACCTGTCAGGGACACACAACAGCACAATGGAGAACAGTGAGAACTATGCCATCAGGAAGGGGTCAGAGGACAAAACCATGGCCTCCAAATCTTTAGAGATCTGGGGAGAGAGAAGCGCCTGTGAGGACTCCATCTTTCTCCTTCAGGTACCATACAATCAGGCACTAACTCACTGCCTGCCTGCCTGCCGCACTGGAAGGGCCGCTGCCTTGAACTGAGGTCTGACTGAGGAGGGTTATCTTTGCTTTACTTTTTTCTGTAACTCAGGCTGGTCCAGAGCTGACTACGATGACTACACTGGCCTTGAATTTGCAGCAACCGTCCTACCATTGTCTTCTGAGTCACATCTGACCCAAAATGCCCACTCTCAAACCTCCACAGTCTGGCCCCGGCTGCACTCTCAAAGGGGACAAAACTAGGCTTTAATTTCAGGAAGGCTGGCACTGTTTGTTTGTAGGTAGGATCTTGCTACGTAGCCACGGCTAACCTAGAATTCACAAACAGACCAGACCGACCACACACTTGCTGTGACTCTGCAGTTTGCCTCCCAAGTGTGGGGATCACAGGCACGTGCCATTACACTCAGCCACAGCAAGGCCGTAACACACAAGAAAGAACCCAGCCACTCTTGACTGGTGGTTATTCCCAAACCACATAGAAGGTTGCTTTGGTCCAAAGAGCTGCCTAATCTGTCTTTTGGGAGACTGAGGGAGACAGTGAGAGTGGTAAGCAATGACAAGCTTCAGGGGGTCAGGCGGCCCCTGTAAATGACCTTGGCAATGACGTCAGCAGTTTCCCGAAAGTCGTGACATCTTCCAACATTTGACCGTGCCAAAAAATCTTCAATCAGTCGGACTCCAATGTTATAGCCCCTTGGAAGGAAATCAGAGAACAGACCATTACAAGGTCAAAATGCCTTATATTTAAACATGAGGCTGTTGTTGGCTAAAGGAGATGGGGATAACACCCCCGCACCCTCATAAGTGTACCCCAAATGTTAGCTTCACAGAACCACACAGATGCAGCGTGCCAGAGCCTCTGCTCCTCCTGTGAGAGATGATCACTCACATTCTGTCCAGCTGCTTATTCACGTCGTCATCATTTTCATAGTCCTTGCACAACTGGGTGACAAGCGCCCCATAGGTCAGCGTGAATAGTTCTGAACTCTGAAAGACATGCAGAAGGCCATCGGGACCGAGCAGCACGAAAGGTTCAGGGAGGGTCTGCAGCAGCCTGGCTACAACCACTGCGATTCCAGGGAAGGCCTCCTGGATGCCTGTGTCTGGAGGACATCACACCGAGGAGCGGCCAGCACAACAGGACTACAGCCACACCCACTGTGAACTGGCCATCACAGTCAGTCATCTTCTAAGACAGCATTGGCCTCTGCCAACCCAGTCTCTGCCACAGCTGCCAGCTTGGGTCACCTGAACCTGGAGTGGGAGGAACAGCCACTCACTGGAGTCAGTGAAAGACAGAGCCAAGACACCAGCTCCTGTTTCGGGGCATGTGTGACCAATGGCTTCCCTCACCTTAGAGAGGGTCCTGACATGGACTTGGGTGGTACTCCCAAGGCTTGGGATCTCTGCTGTTCATGGGAGGAGCTGGCAACTGTGGGAGAACCTGGATTGGCAGAGAAGGAAGATCCAGAGAGCCCATTACCCTAAGGGCAACTTCTCTTCAAAGTCAACAATATGGGGAAAAAAAATTAATGATCCTTTTGACACATTGGTATATGTCTAGAATACAATATTGGGGAGGGAGTTCATTGGTTAAGGGTTCTTACTGCTTTTCAGGAACACCTAAATTTAGTTCCTAGAACCCATATCTGGTGGCTTACAGCCACCTATGACTCCATTTCCAGGGGGTCCAACACCCTCTGGCCTTAGCAGGCACCTGCAGATACATGGTACACATAGACTCATGCAGATACATACACAAGATAATAAATAATCTTTAAAAATAAAACAATAAAGCCGGGCAGTAGGGCACAGGCCTTTAATCCCAGCACTGGGAAGGCAGAGGCAGGCAGTTTGGGTCTACCTGTTCTACAAAGCAAATTCCAGGACAGCCACAACTACAAAGAGAAATTGTGTTGGAAAACTGAAAAAGTTAAAATAATAAAAATAAAAATAGGGCTGGTGAGATGGCTCAGCTGTTAAGAGCACTGACTGCTCTTTCAAAGGTCATGAGTTGGATCCCATTAACCACATGGTGGCTCACAACCACCTGTAATGAGATTGGACGCCCTCTTCTGGTGCGTCTGAAGATAGCTACAGTGAATTACGCTGGAGCGAGCAGAGGCCCAGCAGAAGGTCATCCTGAGTTCAATTCCCAGCAGCCACACACATGATAGCTCATGGCCATCTATACAACTACAGTGTATTCATACACATAAAATAGAATAAAATAAATATTTTAAATAAATAAATAAAAATAAATTTTAATCATATTTGCTTGTGTGTGTCCGTGTGAATGTGCGCACATATGTGTCCATGAGGACACATGTGCCAGGGTTGTGTATGGAGGTCAGAAGACAACTTTTGAAAGTAAGTTCTTTTCTTTCCTTCTATTATGTGGGTCCCAGAGATCAAATTCAAGCTGTCAGATTTAGCAGCAAGCTCCTTTACCCACTAATCCATCTCAGCACCCCCAAAACACACACTTTATATACCTGGAACACAAGGCTACTCCTAACTGGTTTCTATTACTGTGCTGGTTAGGTTTTTGTCTACTTGACATAAGCTAGGGTTACCTGAGAAGAGGGAACCTCAACTGGGAAAAATCCTCCATCAGCCTGTCTGTAGGGGATACATTCTTGATTAATGACTTTTAACATTTTAAGAACATTTATATGTATGAGTGACTGCCTGGATGTAAGCATGTGATGCCATGTACATACCTGGTGCCCATGGGGGGCAAAAGAGGGCAAACACTAATCCTGGAACTGGAGTTAGGGATGATTGTGGACCACTGTATGGGAGCTGAGAACTGAACCCAGATCAGCACTGAGCTATCTCTCCAGTAATGATTAATGACTGACATGGGAGGGGCTAGCCTCTGGGCTGTAGAGAAAGAGCAAGCTGGGCAGTGGTGGTGCACGCCTTTAATCCCAGCACTTGGGAGGCAGAGGCAGGCAGATATCTGAGTTCGAGGCCAGCCTGGTCTACAGAGTGAGTTCCAGGACAGCCAGGGCTACACAAAGAATCCCTGTCTTGAAAAAAACAAAAAAAGAAAAGAAAAGAAAGAAAGAAAGAGCAAGCCAGGAAACAGCATTCCATGTTCCTTCCCTTACCACCCTCACTGTTGACTATGATTGGATCACACAAGCCAAATAAACCATTTCCTCCCCAAACTGCTTTTACATCAGTACAAAGCACACTAGGACAGTGAATTAGTTCCAGGAGTTGGGCACTGCTGTGACAGACCTACCATGTTAAAAAAATCACAGAGGTTTGATGGGGGATCGTTTTGTGAACTGTCTTTATATTATTCAAATGCTGATTTCTGGACTAGAAAAGTGGATGCAGGCGTGTCTTCATTAAAGGGTAGATTACTGAATCTATTCTTAGACCAAAAAAACAATAATAAGCCAAATATTTTACATTTGGTACAGATTTTGAATATTGATACAGATTTAAGGTTATATCTTGTTACAACATATTATATATGATTGTCTCCACTCATTTAGGTTTACTCTTTTACTGTTTTAGGTACTGTACCTATTTCTTAAAAATGCAATGTTAGCAGGGCAGTGGTGGCGGCACACACCTTTAATCCCAGCACTTGGGAGGCAGAGGCAGGCAGACAGATTTCTAAGTTCAAGGCCAGCCTGGTCTACAGAGTGAGTTCCAGGGCTACACAGAGAAACCTTGTCTTGAAAAACGGAAAAATTCTAATCATTTTGAAAGTTACTTTACAAACTGTTTAGGAAAAATAAGAAATGCAAGTTAACAGTCAATTAAACTTATGGTCATGTTAGATACTAGTTTAGTTAATAACGGAAACAAGCTTCATTTAGCTTGTAATAAATGTTTTCAAAGCTAAGCAGACAGTAGATGGTTAGAAACAAACAATTCAGACATACCACAGACAGATAGATAGTCTTCAAAAACCTCAAAGATCTTCAGAATATGGTTTTTAAAGATGTTTTAATGAAAGGCTTTTCATGACAGTGATATGTCTGCCCCTGGCAGCATTCCCATTCTACTTCGAAGAAGATGATGAGCATTGCAGAACCTCCTTATGGAGTCTGCTTCAGATGTGGCCAGCTAGACACTAGGCAAGATACTGCACTTGCTTCAACTGCACACAGAATGCTGTCCAAAATGGACAGACAGGACGCTGGGAAGTCGGCTGCTGACTTAGCAAGAGTAAGGTGGGAAAGTCCTTCAATATTACTGCTTCACAAAAAAATCTGTCATATTTTGGGCCAGAAGGCCAAAGACAGATGTTCCAATGACAAAGAAAAAATATAGGTGATTGTCTAGGCAGCCAGCTGTCTCTGTCATTTCTATAGTTTTGGAAACAGCTTGCTCTGCACTTCCTACATACTCAGGCAATATTCTTTCTCAGTGCCCTGATAGAGTTGAAGACTAAATAGTCTTATAATTAAGCTTAAATTGTTAAATTGGGGATGTACCTCAGTGTTAGAGCACTTGCCAGGCATACCCAATGCCTGGGTCTGATACTCAGCACCACAAACACATTTCTCAGTTCAACTCCAATAGTGCCTTTTCTACTGCCAGCAGACTTGGTATTTTTATTCTTGGTCTAAGTATCTTAGTATCTGCAGTTCCTCTCACACACTTCTGTTTCCTGTAACTGTGGTGTGTGTGTGTGTGTGTGTTTTACATTTATTTACTTTTTTATTTAATTAATGTGCACACACATGTGCCATGGTGCCTGTTGAAGAGTCAGAGGTAGTTTATAGGATTCATTCTTTCTTTCCACCATGTGGAGCCAAAGGATCAAACTCAGATCATCAGGCTGTTGGCAAGGGTGTTTACCCACTAGGCCATTTGCTGGCCCCATTTTTCTCTTTTTATTGTGTGTGCATGTGTTACTGTGGACCAAACTCAGTACTCTATGGACTGCAGTAATCTATCCAGTCCTGGCAGGCTTCTTCTCTTTCTCTCTCCTCTCTCCCTCTCCCGCCCCTCCACCCAAATTATGTGTATGTGTCTGTCTTTGGTGGATATATCCATGTGAGTGTAGGTGCCCAAGGAGGCCAGAGGCCATGGATTCCCCTGTAGCTGGAGTTACGGGTGGTTGTGAGACATTGATCAAGATTGCCTTTTAGCTACTCCCTGCCACTGAGCTACTCCCTTCTGAATAGAGGCCTGTGCAAGACTTCCAAGAAAAAAAAATCCAAAGCATTAAGGCCTAGGACCTTTCTGTTTGTTTGTTTGGTTTTTTTCTTTTCTTTTCTTTTTTTTTTTTTTTTTTTTTTTTTTTTGGTTTTTCAAGACAGGGTTTCTCTGTGTAGCCCTGGCTGTCCTGGACCTCACTCTGTAGACCAGGCTGGCCTCAAACTCAGAAATCTGCCTGTCTCTGCCTCCCAAGTGCTGGGATTAAAGGCATGCACGACTGCCCAGCAAGACCTAGGACCTTAAACCCTGTGTTCTCCCACATCACATGCCTTGTGGTGGGGTCACTGCAAGAACAATGCTCTCTCCCTCTTCCTTTCTTTCTTTCTTTCTTTCTTCCTTCCTTTCTTTCTTTTTTTTTTTTTTTTTTTTTTTTTTTTTTTGAGACAGTCTTATTAAGCAGTCCTGGCTGACCTGAAATTTGTTCTGTAGATCAGGCATGCCTTGAAGTCACGGAGATTCATTTCTTCTGCCTCCCAAGTGCTAGGATTAAGCCTTTAAGTTATATATTCAAATTGCTCATTGTTCTAAATAGGCTAGGTTCATAACTGAGGCTGGAGGCAGACTTGCATATTAATAGAAAGTGTGGAGAGCCGGAGTCAGGAACACCATTCCCAGACTCCAGGCATGTGTGTTTTGTGGCAGTGAGCACAGCTGTCCAGGACCCTGCCTTTTCTCACTGGTGAACTCGGGGAGCTGCTGTATAAGGAGTCTGGCCACCATGCCTGGCCAGAACAGGACATTTCATTATCTCACGTCTCTCATAAAAACTTAGTAAACAAAAGGCAGTAATCAATCCAGAAGGGACACAGACAGGACTGAGAAGTAATCAACTCAAGGTTAAACAACTAAGAAATAAAAAGTAATCTGGGGGAACAAAACCCAAGTGCTTCCCAGGCAGTGTTCAATGTGTCCACTCTACCCCACAACTGCAATATTAATAAGCCCCCTCAATTAAAACAAATCTTAGCTGCACTAGAGTCAAAGAAAATCAATGTTGGGAGCAGGAAGCTCTCTGAACTCAACTAAAACAGTCAGAGCGGGGTGTCTCCAAGAGACAGTTTGCCAGATATGCCGGCTGAAAGGAGGCTATTAGAGAGGGAATCGTTGTTTAGTAAAGTCAGGGGTTTGGCACTAGAATGGCCTGAGCATGAATGGATGGAGACAATCCAGCAGTTACCAGTCCGGAGAGCTGGCACGAGAGCGTTAAATCAGGAGAGTTTTCCTTCCATTATTAATGAGTCCTTGGATGAAGACTCCAAGAGCCTCTGCCCACCATGACTGCCAAATTATATGCAAATCACAATGTTATCACGCTCCTTATACAGCAGCTCCCTGAGTTCACCAGTGAGAAAAGGCAGGGTCCTGGACAGCTGTGCTCACTGCTACAAAACACACATGCCTGGAGTCTGGGAATGGCGTTCCTGACTCCGGCTCTCCACACTTTCTATTAGTATGCAAGTCTGCCTCCAGCCTCAGTTATGAACCTAGCCTATTTAGAACAATGAGCAACTTGAATATATAACTTAAAGGTCTATATACTTTTAAGACAGGAGTGGTGTGGGGCTGGTGAGATAACTCAGTGGTTAAGAACACTGGCAGCTATTCCAGAGGCCCTGGGTTCAATTCTCACATAAAGGCTTGAAGGCTCACAATTGTCTATAACTCCAGGCCCATGGGAATGCCCTCCTCTGGCCTCCTACACACACACACACACACACACACACAGTATGCAGACAAACATGCTGGCAAAACACTCGCACACATAAAATAAATAAAATAGAAGTGGAGCTATGAGATAGTTAAAAACAAAAAACAAATGTCAGGGAAGGCTCACTAAGGTGGTACAGTTGAAGACCTGAATGTAGGGGAAGACTAGTAATGCTCCTGAGGCTAGCTGACAGTGTCTCCAGTAAGCTGCCAGCTTTGTATTCATTTTTAGTGATTTCCCCCACAGCCCTACAATGTCTTATCGACCACTACTACCTTACAGAGGTCAGGAAAATTTCAAAACATGCTGAAGCTGGGTGGTGTTTGGAACAATGAAGAAACTGAAGATAGGGCTCAGTAGTGGCCACTGGCCCAGTAAGTACATAGGTCCTGAGTTCAATCCCCAACATTGGTGGGAGGAGGTGTCAGCAAATAAGCAATAAAACAGGACCCAGTCCCAGTCCCAGCCAGTACAATATCCCTGTTGTTGGGGACAGTTAAGAATCTAGGACTTCATCTCTGCATTTGCCACAACATGTAGTCTGGAACACCAAGGAGCTCAGGTAAAGTTTGTTGGACAGATGGACTGTTTAGGTTAGCAGAGACTAAAAAAAGTACACATCAGATAACCTGGGCACATTAACCCTTTAGGTCTTAGACGGTTTATGTGAAATACAGCAATCATGTGCTCAAGGCTGAGCTACCTGGAAGAGGGCCACTAGAGGGGTACTGTCCCCAAACAGTGGAAAGAGGGACATGTCAGAACCAGGTACTTTGGCTCATAGGCAGAGGCACATGCTGTTGTGCCTGATAACCTAGGTTAGATCCTAGAACCTACATGGTGGGAAGAGAGAATGGACCCCTCCATGTTATCCTCTGACCTCCACACATACTGCGGCATATCTTCCCTGTAATGGCTAATTTTCTATCAACTTGATACGGGCTAGAATCATCTAAAAGGAAGGAATCTTAATTGAGAAAATGTCCCCATAAGACTGTAGGGCATTTTCTTGATCAATGATGGATGGAGGAGGGCCCAGTCCATTGTGGCAGTGCAATTCCTCAACTGTGATCATGGGTTCTATAAAGAAGGCAGGCTGTGCGAGCCATGATGAGCAGTACCCCTCCATGGCCTCTGTATCAGCACCTGCTTCCAGGTCCCTGTCTTGCTGGAGTTCCTGCCCACAGTGCTTTTGATGATGAACTGAGAATGAAATAAAGCTTCCCTCCCCAAGATGCTTTTTGGTCATGGTGTCTCATCACAGCAACCCTAACTAACATACACGCCCCCCCCCCAATAAATTAGTAAATCTATGTAAGAAAAAAAAAAGGTAATAGCTAGGTATGCCTGTAACCTCAGCACTGGGGAAACAGAGACAGGAGAAACAGGAGTTGGAAGTGAGCCTGGGATCATCAGAAAAACCTTGTCTTAAACACACACAGGTGGCCACAGGGAGCATGTGGCAAGCCCAGAGTAGTATCAGTAGGAACTGAGTAAGAAAATGCAGTCCCTAATTTCATTCACTCAACAGACAGACTGCCCGGTGGCAGGCCTTGTTCTAGACGCTGGGACTGGACCACTGGAAGGGACAAAGCCTTTCCGGCTTGAGTTCCCATTCTCATAGGACATACTGAAAACAAAAGTAGCTTAGGGATTGTAGGGAGCACACTTTTATTCTAAGAACTCGAGGTAGAGACAGGTGGATTTCTGAGTTCAAAGCCTGCCTGGCCCTACAGCCACGGCTACAAAGAGAAACCCTGTCTTGAAAACTCGAACCCTCACTCACCCAAAAAGGCAAACACATAATTTACAATGAAGCATTTAAAATGAAAAAGACAAATAAATAAATAAATAAATAAATAAATAAAATGAAAAAGACAGTGTTGTGAGGAACCAGTCAGGTGTCCAGGGAAGGCCTCTTGTAGGCCTAAGATCTGAGCATGTGTGAATGGAGGAGTGCACTGTGTGAGGATCTAGGGGAAGGCTCTTCTAGTCAGAGACAGAAGCAGCTGTGGAAACTCTGAGAGCAGGAGCTCTGGCCTCCCTAGTTACCACACAAGACTACTGCAAGGGGTGACTGCAAGTTCATACTCAAGAGATGCTAAAGACTTCAATACTGGCCGTGGATAGATGGCTGAGAAGTTAAGAATCCTTACTGCTCTTACAGAGGACCCACGTTCAGGTCCCAGGACCCCATCAGACAACTCATAACTTCCTGCTGTCCCAGTTCTAGGGGATCCAATACACCCTTGGCCCCAAGAGCACTTGCACTCATATATGATGTACATTAATTCATGCAGGCACACAGGTGCACACACACACACACACACACACACACACACACACACATACACACACTAAATATAATAAATCTTAAAGACAAGAATAAAGAAAATATAGGGGCTGGAGAGATGGCTCAGTGGTTAAGAGCACTGACTGCTCTTCCAGAGGTCCTGAGTTCAAATCCCAGCAATCACATAGTGGCTCACAACCATCTGTATAGCTACAGTGTACATGTATACATAAAATAAATAAATAAATCTTAAAAAATAAAAGAAAATATAATACTTCAATACAGCCAGGCGGTGGTGCACTGCTTTCATCCCAGCACTTCGGAGGTGGTGGGGGGG
>NW_022196900.1:82610293-82611647 GCF_008632895.1 Mastomys coucha | reverse complement strand
GGGGGGGGGGTGTTCCATGGCTAGCCTAGTCTACATAGCAAGTTTAAGGTCAGCAGCGCTATAGTAGAGAGATCCTGGCTCAAACAACAACATCATTACTGAGTCCAGGAGAAATCAAACAAATACTGATAACAGAATATAAAGACTAAGGAATAACGAATAACTATCTGCTCCTATCACCAAGGAAACACTATCCCCTTAAATTTAACACTCCTTCCTCTAATCTGGGGTACCACTGCCTCCATTTTGTAGCTAAAGAAACTAATAACCACTTGAAAATGCCAAGGAACTTGTTTGTATTTTCTTCTAGATGACACTGTTTTCTAGCACAACACTCAACTATTGTTTTTTCTTCCAGAAATCTCCCCCATTGTGTGTGTGTGTGTGTGTGTGTGTGTGTGTGTGTGTGTGTGTACTGTGCATGTGTATACTTCTCAGCCACATCCTCGGTCCCCCAAAACTAATTCTTAACTTACCATCCCTAGAGTATGTTGAGGCCCACAAATCCCTGGAAAATGCAAACAAATATATTATGTATATGATATAGGTTTTTTGCATTTTGTGTTTGCGGTGCTGGGATCAAACTCAGCTTTGATCACTGAGTTTGTGTCTGTGTAATTTAATATTTGTGTAGAGATGAATCATTGCTGTCATCATTGGTGTCTTAAAAGTGGTCTGAGAGAGAAAGGGTTATGACAAACTAGTCTGGGGGGTTGGGGATTTAGCTCAGTGGTAGAGTGCTTGCCTAGCAAGCTAAAGGCTCTGGCTTAGGTCCTCAGCTGGGGGTTGGGGGCTGGGGTTGGGGGTAGGGGGTGGACTAGCCTGGAATAACAGGATTCCATTTGTGCTGGCTGTTCCTGTATAAGATACACAGGTGAGGGGAAAGTCTACATCCTGTCCAGAGTGGGGTACATAGGTTTCCAGATCTAGTCAGCAGGCAACCTCAGATTACTCCGGTTGTTTTTTGGTGAAGTATGACTTCAGAGTATCCTGTATATGCATTCTGCCACTGAGTTACAGCCCAGACCTGGTGCGCAGCACCCCCCCACACACACACCCCACATACTCTGTGTGCTAAAAATAGTTTCAAGTAGCCTAGGTTGGCCTCCATCTTATCACAGGCTAAGGACAACCTTGAATTCCTGACCCCTTTTCTCTACCCTCCGAGGGCTGAGATTACAGGCATGCATGACCAAGCTTAGTTTATGTGGTGTTGAGAATTAAACCCAGGGCCCTGTGCGTGCTAAGCAGACACTCTAACAACTTGAGCTACATCTCCACTCCCAGATGTTCAGTTTTAAACTCCAAAACTAAGGCACGGCATGGGCAGTTCCGCACAAGAATACACTAAAGA